>NW_022991089.1:0-56823 GCF_902827175.1 Gymnodraco acuticeps | reverse complement strand
TGCACGTCTTTACGAGGTTTGTCGAGACTCATTTGTAACCGAGCTTGCTGCAGTAACTCAACAAAATGAGTGAAATTTAAATTCCCGTCTTTACCAACAACTTTCCCACAACAACTTAAATTACTTATTTGCGGTCTGGAGGCCAAGAGTTTAAAGTACTACATCTATGTTCAAAACATGTTCAATTAAAGTAAATTATATCAGTTTTTTTAAACTTCCTATCAGTTTGCTTGTGGCCACATTCTCTTCAAGCCACTTTCTGTGCTATATTTATTTTGTTCCTTACTATCATTTCCATCCATTCCACATGAGTGGCTGTTGAATCCATCCCTTCTCTCTTCCTCTCTTCCTCCGTCTTATGCACTCTCAGTCTTTCTCCCTGTTAATCTGTCTGTCTCTATATCACTCCCTCAATGAACTGAAGCTCTCTACCTCCCACAAAAGCAGCACCATATTTCTCCTCTTAAACATCGGAGGGCAACGCACATTGTCTGGAATGCAATGGAACTCGCCTACAATGGAGGTGGATGGCTCAATGTGTGTGCGTGTTGGTGTGTGTATGTGTGTGTGCAAAGTAGGGGTTCCCCCACCCCCCTTTAAGCAGACAAAGACCCCAATTTGTCACCTCATGTACAGCTGTTGACCGGGTGGGTTCGGTTTGTATGTGCGCATATGTTCGAATCCGTGTGTGTGTGTGGGGTTGTGTGAAATTGGGGGGAGGAAAAGCAGGGAGAAAGTGAGGCGGGATTGCCTTTTCTGCCCCAATACAACCTCTAAAGGGGGGGCTGGAAGGAGGGGGGGTAGTAAGTAAAAGGGGGTAAATGGTTTTCTGCCTCTTTTCTGTGGGAATGTTTGTGCAAGAGGACAAAGCAGCGGCCACTCCGTTGCTGTGTGTGGGAGAGTGAAAGTGTCGGGGTAAAGGAGATGGATCTGAGGGGTGGTGGGGGTGGGGGGGGGAGTGCACCCAGCTCTCAGGAGAGGGAGGGGTTGGGGCAGGGAAACAGCCTCTCCATCCTCCGTTTACCCAACATCCACTGAGAGTGTCCATCACTGCTGTCCTTAAAACAGGAGTTTGGGTGTTTTAAATATGGCTTTAAAAAAGACCTGTCATTCATATTCTCTATCTATTTCACTTGGAGAGTGAAGACGTCCATCAAGGCTAATACACTCCGAAATTAAGTTGATTGATCCTTGGCCCATGCTTCACCATTCCACCAAATGTCATGGAAATTGGGCCAGTAGTTTCTTTCTATGTTCCTGCTCAAAGACGAACAAAATCTCCTTGTCGAAGTGAATACCCATCATTGTAAAACCACTTCACTCATTTTCAGTTTTATAACTTCAATATTTTAGTGTACGGCCGCTGTACCTGTTTCCAATGGATGTTTAGGATCTTGATAGATTTAACAGCAGATTAGGGCTTTTTCCTCCCCTCCCTTTTTTTCAGATATTTCCAATATGGTTCACACAAGTTCATATGTGTTGGAAATAATTAAAACCACCCTATTCACTTACCCTGAGAGGAAAAACAGATCTCAAAACATACTTATAACACCAATCCCTTTCTCCCCCCCATTCACATCCCATCATGCCCCGGGCCTTGCTCATGTTCAGCCATCAGCTCAGCGCCACCCTGCCTGCAGCCCTGCCCGTCCCCTGGCTGGCCCCTCATGTTGTGACTCCTGACAACTTCTCCAATTTGCTCTGCTGTGTGAAGAGGCAGGGAGCACATTGATATCTTCCCACCTACACACACACACACACACACACACACACACACACACACACACACACACACACACACACACACACACACACAGGCTCAATCTCTCCCCTGCACAGTTACACAGTCACACATACACAGTCACACTTCTCATTGGTCACACACACTAAAGTCATCAATATCCTCCCATTTATAAATGATCTGGCCCCGGGATAGAGTTTCAAACCTGCTGGGCCCTTCTGCCCCCTGCATGTCACACACACACACACACACACACACACACACACACACACACACACACACACAGTCACACTCCTCATTGGTCATTGATTGCCTTCTCAGATTTAACACAGCTCCATCCGTTGTTTGAGCAGCAGTGGGGACCACTGTCTCTGTCCATGTTCATCCCTCTGAATGTGTGTGTGTGTGTGTGTGTGTGTGTGTGTGTGTGTGTGTTTTCTGCAAGTTAAGCACATTTAGCTGCACAGTGAATGAAGGTCAAAGGGCAACCCCGTTTTGTATGCAATTTTGTTGTTAAGTTAGCAGCAAAAAGGAAGGAAACCAGAGCGAGAAATACATTCAGAGAGACACTGTGCATCTGTGTGGATGATCTATGTATCGATTAATGACCAACTGCTATTCACAGTTTCATAGCATTGGATTTGTAGAACCCTGCAGTCAAAACATGGCCCGGGATACCACACTGAGATCCACATTTCTTGCCTGTTTGTCTTTACTATGATTGTGTGATGGACAAATTACTGTCCGGTGTTTAGGAGTAGTACTAATGCCGTAATTTACAAAAACAATTGTGTGGGTGAGAACTCTCTCCACAGCGAACTTTGGGATTTAGCCTTGCAGACCATTTACATTCACAAAAACCTTTATAACACACTACAGGAAAGGGGAATTCCCAATACGCAGAATGGGGCCACTTTAATTTGAAGCGTAAAAGACATCGAAAAAAAGAAATAAGCACACATATTGTGTGATTATACTTGTGTAATGTGCATCATACTCTTCCAATTACTATATCTCTAAAGCAACTTGAGGTGGATTTAAAGTGGGAAACTGGATATTTGCAGGCTAACATGAATCTGGAAATACAATCCGACTGTGGTCATATCGATGGCCTCATGATGCAGGTCATAGTTCACCACAAAATCACTGCAAACATGTGCATAATTACCATAAAGCCACACATTGTTTCCTGAATAGCAAACCCCCTACACTCTCCTCACACTCCGGTGGGCTGAGTCTCGCTGTGGATTCCTTAAAACCTGATCCTGTCTAAATTTGCAGGCCTTTCCTCATTGATTTCCCCGGGTGAAAATAAGAGGATAGGAAAGCATGTTAGACGTCTCCGGAATCAGAGCCAATCCATTAGCAACGATCAATACACTGGCAGAGGGGGAGAGAGAGGAAGAGAGGGAGGGAGGGAGGGAGATTTGAGTGTTGACAAAACCAAATAAATATAGACGCGCAAAGAGAGCAGAAATCAGATTAGTGCTGAGAGAATCTAAGCACAACACTTTTAACCCCTAACCTAACAATCTGTGTTTACACCACAGTAAGGAGGGGAGGGGGGAGGTAGGGAGGGAGGGAGGGAGGTTGCGGTCGCGTGGAGAACGTCTGTTCCCGACTTGAATTTAACAAGGTTTTTCTGTGTTGCTGGATGGCATTAAAAAACTGTACACCCTCACACACACATATACACACTCCCAACACGACACACATTTAACTGTTGACATGCATGCTATTCACATAATTACTGCGGTGCAGAATAATGTGACTTTGGATTTACGGTCATCTTGCGGTGCTGTGAAATAAGTCCTTTTTTCATATAAAGATCATTACCTCGTTGCAGAAAAGCTGAATGTGGAAATACACGCTATATGTCGCTTAGTGATGTTTCTGATATTGTCTCATTCTCTTTTTTTTTCATGTCCTGTTCATCTTCTTTTGGCTTCTTCTCCCAGGTAAGTCTAACTTTTGTGTCTCTTATTTGTCCTGCGATAAAAAAATTACACTTTTGTTATAAATTGGAAGCTTTCAGAGTCAAAGATTAAAAATAAATCACAGACTCAAAGCGGAGCATGCCAGAATGACCCTGACACCCTCTAAATGAACACATATAATGCCCTTTAAATCAAATGGAACACATGGAGATTACACACAGCAGCAAAATGAGGAGAAACTGAACCTATACACGCTATATGCTACACAATGACTCATGCAATGGACCCCACCCTCTATGTTTCCCTCTCATACACACATCATCATCGCTGTAATCATTATCAATGATATATTGGCGTTCCCTAAATTGAACATATGGTCTTTGCATACAGCAGCGTTGTTGTAATGATGCCAGTATGAGAGTATTAGTACAAACTAAGTGTGTGTGAGTGAGAAACACAGAGAACAATTCAGACAGTCCTTTCTTCTACTCCTTCATTTTGAGGTCCTAAGAAAACACACACACACTGATACACACACATATGATCTGATGCTACGCAGATGGAGGCATAACCTGGCAGAAAATAACTGGCGCTGATTAAATATTTAGTCGTCACTGAAGTGTCACGTTTTGGATGTTTGCTCTACTGCTGCAGAGTGATGCTTCTCACCAAATACAAATGATTTGGAAAAAATGTGGCTTGAAATATTTATTCAAATATATGGCTTCTTACAACTCAAATGCTCAGTCTTGGCATTCATTCCTATTGATTATATTAACATCCTACCTCCCAAGTAAATCTCCCTCCCATACTAGCTTTATACAGTAGAGTACATGTTCAAGCCAACACAGGGGCTGCAGGGGGGTTGACGCTACCACTAGAGCACTTCAATAACTGTTTTTGGCATCATGTGTGAGCAATGGCTAACATTAAAAAAGAGACAAGTAGAAATACATTTACATTTTTTCTTAAAAATAATAGATTGTTGTTTTTCGAAATGTTTCCTTTCCGCCATATTTAGATGAGAAAATCTAAAGGACGAACTACGCATGACGATTAAAAACAGAGGCTAACGGCTAGCTTGGCCAGTGTAAAGTTCAAAAATATGCCTAGCAGAACCTCTAAAATACACTTATTGACAATAAGATCGGTTTGATTGGTAGGCCTAATGACTTTCCGGGGTGTTGTCAGGAAGTCAAGTGTGTGCCAAGTTGTTTTTGGTCACAGTAGCAACAGAACCCACTGTAACTCCCACATGTTACTTAATTGGCCTTAGAACCATTTGGTAGGTCTATTATCATACAGATGATTGTTCAAGACCCCTTGGCGTCAAATTATAATGGTCTTAAACACACGTTGTGAGTTCAAACTAATTCACTTGTCATTGCCCTTCCGGTTCAAATGAATACTTTTGTTATATTACTTGAAATAACTCCACCTTACAACTGTTACTTGGTTGTTTTAGGACTGACACCTAAATTGCTCTTGCACATAAAGTCCTTTTCTTTTTTGCAATGTGCACTCAAACACTTAAATACACATGTCCAACAAGCACACATCTACCCACATGCATCATCACAACTGAACGACCACAGTTGGCAGCTGATTGACTGACAGGTGAATAGCTTCAGTAACAATCGGCCACTGTGTGTGTGTGTGTGTGTGTGTGTGTGTGTGTGTGTGTGTGTGTGTGTGTGTGTGTGTGTGTGTGTGTGTGTGTGTGTGTGTGTGTGTGTGTGTGTGTGTGTGTGTGTGTGTGTGTGTGTGTGTGTGTGTGTGTGTGTGTGTGTGCTTATGTCAAGCATAAATACCCTTTCTGGAACAGGAGAGGTCTGTACAAGTGTCTGGGGTTGACTTTGTTACACACACTCAAACGCTCTCAAACACTCTGAAAATAGATGCCCATTTTCCCCCCTCTGGAAGATAATCGCATTCAAGCGATCGTTATGCACTACCATGTAGTTCCCGTCAAACAGTTATATTGAAGAGTGAAGAGGCGTTCTCCTCAGCTCTGACTTTGATAGATGGTTCCCGATTTAAACGCGAAAATACTGATGTCATTACCTATAGATTTGTATTCAATCATCGTCGTGTATTCAATCCGTCGCTCCCTTCTTTTTTTTTGCTTATCCGTACCCTCGAAAAGTTGGTTTGTACACAGAACATTATTTTCAGTTGAATTAGATGCCTCATTGCACTTGGACTTCAATCGAGCTGCCAGAGTGTGTTTGTGACATCGTTTGCCGGCAACTCAAAGCATTCAGGAGAGAAAACACAGGGAGGAAAAAGAGTATCATTTCTGCATCTCTGTCTAGACTTTCTATTTGAATGTCTGCCTTTCTCCGTCTCCAACTCCCCCCCTCCTTACTATAACAAGCTAACAAAGACATAACGTAATTTCATCTGAGGCTCAACTCAAAGTTAACTACATGTATGGTCTTAACAGTGTGGCCTCTCTAAATTTCCTCCTTTCCTTTATGGTGTATTGAGTGAAAGATAATAGCCGGTTTGGCCATGAAGACACTTTGCTTTGTTGTCTTTCTCCATGTATCCTAATGGCTGATGATTACCCCGCAATGACAGTGTCTGTGTGTCAAACAGAGGAGGGTGCACGACTGTCTGTCCATGTGAATATGTGCCTGTGCACGAGTGTGGGCGCCAGCGTGCTTCCATCGTGTAGGCGAAGTGTCAATGATAGAAACATGCTATCGGCAGCTGTGGAGTGTCAGGCTTTTATTTCTTCTCTGCATTGGCTAATTGTCACATGAGCTGTTAGGGCAGAGAGACTCCGATAACTTATATAAACACACAGATGAATAGACACTACATTGACTATGCATGCTCAAAATGTGTATAACTTGTATAGAATAGTGTAGAAATGAATGGAGGAATTGTATAAATAAAAACACAGCCCCACAATACCCCATAGGGACATTTTACCTTCAAGTCATTTTACATTGCCTTCCAAATGCATGTGAGCATTTTTTAGAAATGGCGCCCATGTTAGAATGATTGTTTAAAATTAAGGACGGATCAGAGTCTTAGGTTTAGGGTTAGGGTCTGTAAAAAACAGCACTGATTGTTGGTAGGAAACAGGATGCAAGAGGGATCTAAAATGACCATTTCTGATCTAAAATAAACATGTAACCTATCATGCTTTGGTGGTCTGATATGACACACTGTTGCCCTTCTTGGAAGGATAGTTGAGTGTTTTTTGGGCTATTTTGGTCTTAATTAAAGGAGAGATAAAGGAATGGAATGTACCTAAAGGAATAAAAGTGTAAGTGACAGCAGCGTAAAGAGACGTAGAGGTGGACAGGGGTGTAGAGGAGGTAAAAGCTATTAATGTTGGCTAATGATTGGGCCTGGTAATAGTTATCAGTGTTTTAGAGCGAATATTATGGCCATGTAACGAAGGCCTTGATGACTTTATTAGCCTCTTCAAGTCGTTCGGCTAACGCTTACCAATGTGACCCCCTCCTGAGATCCCTTTACCTCTTTCCCTCAAAACCCTCCACCATCATCACCTCCACCTTCTCCTCCCTCTCCCTTCTGGTCTCCCCCTCTCCTCTCCCACAACATAACCCTCCTCCCCCCTATTTCTCGCTGCGCCCCGTGATGATGAAATCAAATTAGGTGGACTGGATGGGCCTAAATCACGGCTTGCGTTGCGGGCCATGACATAAAGAACGGCCACGACGAGGTTACCTAGAGTTCACGGCAGATAATGAAAGAGACAGGGAGGTAATAGCATGACGAAGTGGTGGGGTTCAGTATACTGGGGGTGGAGGGAATGGGGGTTAATACGAGGGGAGGGGTGGAGGTTCATTTGGAGGGTACCTGCCTATATGACCACTCCATCTGGTGAGGGACACTCATTCACCTCTCACGTCGTCTTCTCCTTTCTCCACCTTTTCTTTCCTCTTCTTAAGTCTCTCTCTGGCCTCTCCTTCATCCTATACCTCCATCTCTTTCTCACCTCTCTTTTTTCATCCGTCTATCTCTCTTTCACGTCTTTGTCTTGATAGTGATAAAGGTTTCACACTCAATTAAGTAAAGCATCACCTGAAAGGGAGTCTAGCTGGCTCTATCAGGAGAAATTCACTAAGTACTTCAGCGATGGTTAGCCACTTCCATAAGGACATATCTCTTTCAGCTGTATTTCTTGGAAAAAACCTCTAATGTCAACTTTTGTCATTTGGCTTGCTATAATTTACCACTGACATTGTCCCTCCCCTCACACCTGTAAAAGCACACTTAACGTTCAGAAGTATGTGAACACCCATGATGTTGCCTTTTGGGTCTGGCGCAATTGATCCCAATGGTGTTGGATGGAGATGAAATTCCAAACTTCTACCACACCAAATTGAAACAAAGCCATTGCTTTGCCATTGCCAAGTAATGGGCCTTCAACTAACCATTGACACACCAAGGTGTTCACATGTTTGGCACATTATCCCAAAGAAGAAAAACACAGCCCAGACCAAACTCAATATATAGAGATATATATTTTTAAAAGCTCAAAAACAGGTTTTCTGTAGGATTTTCTATACATTATTACTTCATATTTGTGTTTATCCCTTTTTCTAGGTTTATTGCACACTGTTGAATGATATGAATTGTAACAGTAGTTTCAATCAGAAAACTGGCAGAAGCTGATCATTGAACTTTATCAGAGTTGTGTAACTAACAGATTGGCTCATATCCAAATCGAATGATTCTTTCTAGTGTTGTTTTGATTAGTTAAACATTACATGTGGACATAAAAATACACCATCATTAAAATTTGACTCAGTCGATACGTGTTGTCATCATAAAAAGTTGTTTCCAAATTATAATCATACATCTAATTGAAAGCTTAAAGTGTACTGAATACATTTGGCATTCACTCCCATTGTATAATCTTGTCAGTTACAAAAACAAAACGCTCAAATGTTCCTCCAGAGTATTTACCAGATGGTGGCTTGCAGGTGTGTATGTGTGTGTTCTTGTGTGCCATGGTAATTCTAACCTAACAAGACACCTGTCACTGTTTACAGTCTGTTCCGCTGTTGTTTTTTCCTCTCATTACCGAATACCATCACACATGGAGTATCCTGTTCTCTCACACACACAAAACACGCCAGCAGTTAGTCTGCTCCGACACAACAACATGGACTGACCCTTGACCTTTTTGGGAAGAGATCATTTGCTTCCTGTTGCTCCCTAAATGAGACAGGTAGGTGGGATCATTGAGGGTCACCGCGGATTTGTTGGCCTGCTTCCAAATTGCACTCCTCATTAGTGGAACCGCTAACTTGTAGCTTCTTCTCACTAGAAATGGTGCCAGCAGAGTTGATTTACGCCTACATTTTTGAGGATTATTATACAACAACACAGGATTCGTAGTCAAAACCAAAAAGGCTAACTTTATTACATCTATCAAACCATGGTAAAAGCAGACCATACCAGATACATCCGTCAAAGTTCTTACATTTGACAAAAAAAGCCCTTCATACAATATTCACAGGCAATTAGGAATATTATTCCTAACACTCCATTCTTTAGATTTACTACAGCTGAAATGTCAGATTAGAACATGTTTTTGAAACATTAGCTTGAAAAAGTGTAAATGCTAGGAACTGATATGGGTACCTCATTTAAACCCCAAAACAAATCAAACATTTAAATTAAAGATGTGATTGCTCAAAAAGAATACGCACATGAGAACATTTAGAAAACGTTCCATTAAAACATGTCTTGGAATGTTTTAATTCATGTTGCAATGCCTTACCGTCTGACCTGTGCATTTTGTGGATGTCGTGTTGAAACCTAAAGGTGTTCCCCTCACCCTCTAGCTCACTCAGTGACCTTGAGACCACCTTGTCTTCCATTCACCAAACTGGGCTTTAATTCAGTAGGCTGGGGCGACCAAACGGAAATAAAAAGCCCATTATGTGTTGCCTGCGGCGGGGGCTTGTTGACTGGATTTTATTACAGCGGGGGATGTGAGCGCTTGATGCCTTCATTTAGGGCCCTGAGCACCCGGCGTTGACAGTACCGTGACGGTACTGGCCCCTGTGGCACCGCAAAAAAGTAGACAGAAAGAGACACACTCTGTCTCTGTGTGTGTTTGTACAACTGCGTCTGTGTCCTGGCTGTCTGTAGTCCAGGCTGGCATGGTGAGGCTTGATCGTAAAGTTGACAGCTAGACATATGTATGGATCCCCCATTAAAGTTTTACTACTAATCACTATGTATGACATGCCTGGCTACTAGCTGGCTGACAATTGAAACACACCGACACACACACATGCAAACTGTACCAGATATTCAAACACAAAAATATGCACATGGATACACATGCACTTACTTCTGAGTGTTACAGTTATAGCATTCCCTTTGTTTGTCAGTAATTCAACCAATAACTAACTGACTTGGACTTTGCTGCCTACTCTGTGTCGTTACTGTATTGTAAATGGCACCATAAAATGAGTTAAAATGATAAGTGGTATGATTTGTTCACTTCACCAAAACTATTACTGATAAATTAGAATTACCAAAGTCTGCAGTATCAACATCATTGAAATAATAAGGTTATGTAGTGGTTATGTACAGTGCAACATGTAGGTTCACTTTCTACCATATCTCTTTGCTTTATGTGTTGCCTTTCTCACATGGTTGATCCAGGTAAAGTTCATCAAGGGGTTGACAGACTCATAAAAGTATATGTTGCGTATCTTAAGACCCTTCAACGTTATGTTATAATGTTATCAGCTGAAGTGTCAGAAGGAAGAAAAGAGGGGGGCGATAATGATTGAACGTGTGGATTGTCAGGTTCCTGCTGAGATCCTTCAGTGACCTCTTAACAGAGGACACCTTAGGGTAGGTAGGTAGTCCCTCATAGATAATATAATATTATAATATAATATTGGGAGGGATGAAACCCTCTTTAATGGTCACACATGCAGAGCACAAAGCACACACAGTGACATTTGTTCTCTGCATTTAACCCATCCTAGTACCAGGAGTCTAGTACCAGGAGTCTAGTACTAGGAGCAGTGGGCAGCTATTGTACAGCGCCCGGGGAGATAAGATGTGCCCTTCCATCGTGTGGGCATCGTGTGGGTGGGAAGGGCTGCTAAAGGGGGGTGACGTTTATTCATGTAAGAAATGTGACAGATTATTACCTTGAATTTTTTACCTCTCAGCAGGATTATGTAAAAACGACTGGCCCAGTTTTTAGGTACGTTGTGAAAGGGTATGACAGAAACCATTATATTTTGGAGCTAATCCAAATAACGTAGCATTATCTTACACTTTGTTTACTGTGTGATATAAGGCATGGCTTATATCGTGGATATAACACTGAACTTTCTCAGTGCCTCTAGTTGTTGCCTTGTGTTCAAATATTAGTTTGCATGCCTTGCCATCAGAACAATCCTCAAAAACTCAATCTTCCTCTATCTTCCTTCCATCCGTTTCTGGCCTCTTCCCTTCTACCATTATTTCCTGTCTCCTTAGTCTCAGGTGGAGCTGTATGACTTAAGGAAGGCCAAAGAGTTACTCTCCATGTGCCCCGTGTTGTGGGGGTTATTTAAACTAATGTGACAGCGGCCTCCCATATGCTTTCTTAATGCCTTTGTTACTTGTGTGTGTGACGGGCAGCGTGTGTGAAACGTGTGTGTTTGTGTGCGCCGTGGAGTAAATAAACACATCGTTGGGGAGGTCACGGAGGCAAAGGTGAAATGGCGGTTGCAATCGATACCCCCAGGGTGTGTGTGTGTGTGTGTGTGTGTATGTGTGTGTGTGTGTGTGTGTGTGTGTGTGTGTGTGTGTGTGTGTGTGTGTGTGTGTGTGTGTGTGTGTGTGTGTGTGTGTGTGTGTGTGGGTGTGTGGGTGGGTGGGTGGATTGGGCAGGTGTAAGCACCCCTCCCCTTGCTAACTCTGTTACCCCACTTGTTAGCCAGTGAAGGGTGACCCCACACACTCTCACACACACACAATCACACACACACACATAAAGCTGATAGAAGCACCTGACTAATGGGCTGTAATGAGAGGCGACCGGAGAGGGGAAGCTTCTTTAACGGCTCGCCCAGGGGACTTGGGACTGTGTGTGTGTGTGTGTGTGTGTGTGTGTGTGTGTGTGTGTGTGTGTGTGTGTGTGTGTGTGTGTGTGTGTGTGTGTGTGTGTGTGTGTGTGTGTGTGTGTGTGTGTGTGTGTGCATTTTCATAGGCCATTTGGTTTCCGTGCAGGTCTGCATGTGTGTGTATAGGTGCACCACAGGCGACCCTGTAACAGCACCAAGGTGTTTGTCCTAATGTCATTAGCTGAGGGCAGTGTGAGGTCAGGCTGCTGTACCTGCAGCATCCTTCCTGTAGAACCCAGAGGGCAAATTAGAGAGGCATTTTCCTTGTTATCACAAATTATTACCCGCATTTCCTTGAGTTGACTATAGATTTTAAGGCAGAACAATTTAGCTCTAGCCAATCTCCCTGGGTCGACTACGAGAGGGGGACCTATTGAAGAATTTGGCTTCTTTGTATGTTCAGTTGAAAGAATGAAGGCCACATTATTTTCGATAATCATTTGTTTTATATCACTCCCATGTTTGTATAGCTTAAATTGGCAGTTGTCTTATTCCTTGTTATAGTATATGTGTTCCAAGGCCAAAGCTATTTATTAAATATGAGCAAAAAAAGCTGGAACATATATGTTTGGTTTACAAAATGAATGCATGGGGGCCTTTTAACTTGTAGTTATCCCAGACAGAACAACACGGATGCAACTCTTCCATATATCAATTCCTGTCCTCAAATAGTAACCACTGCCTGTCTGTCAGTGTAATGCCCCAAGATTAGATCACTTACAGTATGTGTTGCTAGACATGACCACCAATCCTGGCTCTTTCCCTCCCTGTCCGTCACCCTCTCTGAGTCGATAAGCCCCTATTCTCCTCTTTTCGCTGATATGATCGGTGTCTTCAGAAGCACTCAGGCCACTTTTACACCAACCGCTAACTAGTGTTCCAGGCAGCTCACGGCTATCAGGCAACATCACGCGAGCCTGTCTGCCTACGTAAGTGTGCGGCAGCGTGTGTGCTTTTGTGCGTGACTCTTCTCGTCCATCTAGCTGTCGGCATCTATCGACCAGGGGCCATCATGTGTGTTTTGGCCCGAGCGAGGCCACAGATGCTGCAGGGCTATTAGGTGCCCATTGTTTGTTTTGAATGGCGACGGAAACAAAATTGGTCTCATTCTGATCTTATTGTGGGTAACCCTACCTCCCTCTGTGGCCAGGGGAGGCAAAAACCAATCCTAATTCACTTACCCCACCCCAGCATTGGCTTTTCTAATGCTTTTTCAGGGATGAAAATATGGCGACATGCAATAAGTGTCAACAGTACGGCGGTCTTAAAAGCACAAGTGGAGACAAATAGATTGACTGATACATAGAGGAGAGGATGGTTAGAAATAACCTCTTTATTTCTCCTTCTATAACTGTTACTGTCCTATTTTCTTTACTTTCTTTCACTTTGTGTATCACCATTCTTTCCAGCAGCCCCTCTTTCCTTTCCTTTCCTTTCCTCCTTACTAACCTTGTTGCTCCCTGCCTCCCATGCACAGTGGCTCCAGCCAGAGCATTAGTGAGGCATTGTGATTGGCTTGTAATTTATGGAGTCCATAAGTGGGCCAGATTGATAGGGCTGTTTAAGGGGAACACACTGAGACGCCACTTTATTTAATACATAGAGACAGACCCTGAAGCTATAGGTTTAACCTCAGTCAGCGTGACAGACACGCATGTATAGACATAAGTGTACTGTGCATTCACAGATACAGCTGTACACACATTTAATTTCCTATTAAAGGATATGTTCATCCAAATTACAAAGATGTTATTTTTATAGAATTAAAATTATTGTTTTGTTTTGTTTTGTTGGGAATTAGGTGAACTGGCATTCAAATTCAGATATCCTTGTTATTGTCCAATAATGGATGCATGGTTTCGACAAAGGCATGGTGGACATGGTGCATTTGAATTTGAGGGACAGTAACCATGTTGAGTTTCATAATCCCTTACTAAAGACCATCTTGCAATGGCATTAAACCTGTGAAATGTGGTCAGGTGCTGAAAGTGGTTGGTTTCATTGGTCCCTTCCCCTCTTCCTCCCCCTACCGGCTCCCTTTCTTGAACCACACCCATCTTCGAACCCAACCATCATTTTGATCTCAACTAAAACAAATGTAATGTTTCAATTCTATATCTTTCACGGTTTTCGAAGCTATAGCCGTCACAAAATGTACCGACTGACATTAGAAATCCCTGGCATAGTACTCCTCGTCCTTAAAACATATCTTGTTACCGTTGACACACACTCAAACTAAGATATTATCATAAGCTTTTATTCCTTGCAGTCTGTAGTAGTGTTTGCTTGTAACACAAATCAGGTCTTGTCTGCCAAGTCTGGTCCTCCCTGTCAGAGTGAGCCCTCCACTCTTAACCCAGCCGCACGCAGACAATCCTCACAGGCCAAAGCTCTGGAGAGAAAGACGATCTGCCCACAGCGGACAACCCTGCCCTCTCATCTGCCCTTCACACAAACACACACTCACGCACACACACATACGCAGACTTGCCCTCTCCTCTGCCCCTACACACCCGCTGTAATGATGTCTGTTGACCTCTGACACGAAGGCTGCCCTGGCAGATTAGTTTACAAGTGGCCTAGGGACTCGGGGTTTCAAATCTTAACCCCTACAGTCTTCTGCATTGATTATGAATACTTTTTTTTTTGTTGTGTGTGTGGTCATGCCACCATTGTCACAAAAGACTCTGTGTTGAATACCAATGTATCCACGTAAATACAAATTTCAGATAGCAAAAATAATGTACAACATTGATTTTTATATCAAAGATAAATTTCTTGATTTTTTGGAGCTGCATCTCATGCTGTTTTTAACAACGGTTGCTCAGTTTTGATAGAGACAGCTCTGCTGTGATGTGACATGACCATGACAGCTGAGCAAACTTTATCAGCTGATGAAGACCAGTGGATAGGGTTGAAAGCTCCAGAAAAAGCTGGATTAAAGGGGATCCAATACTGACTTACATAATATAAAGAAGCTCATATATATACACACACAGACTCTTTCACAACAAACACAAGTACCACCAATCCCTAAATGCATACTCTGTCACCTCTTGATATATGCACAAATTCAAACAAACACACACGCACTCACACACTCACACTCACACACACACACACACACATACAGACATACACGTCAGCGATGATAAGTGGCAAGTGAGTAATAGCCTAGCTGTCTGGCAGCCAGCTGCTGGGCCTACTGTTTACATGCCAACTGATTACCCTAATTTTAAATGCATGCATGGCAGCTAGGCTGATAAATAGTCACCCCCCCCTCCACCACCTTCTATTTCCTTATTGTCAACCACTGCAGGCTAGTCAGCCAGTCAGACCCATAATACCTTTTTGATTATTCAATAAATAACCCATAATTTGACATTGATTGGGGCCGTGAATGGGCTTTGTGGGAAGAGGAAGGATGGGTAAGATGGTTGAGATGGTTGGATAGATGGGAGGGTATCGACCAGTGGTGGTCAGTGCTTCGATGACCACTGGTGGTTGGGGTCATTACTTTGCGCAAATACACACACACACAGATACGTTTATAGGAGCACCCACCTCTCCTCTGATGTGATTAGGGTAAGGGTCATTAGTTCAGCCTCATTGCTTATTGTCCAAACAAAGATGCCCTAAGACTAATGGAGGCTACTTAATAATTTGGGTGACAGATGAGCAAAAAGGAGGAATTGCAGAGGGAGTTTTCATAAACATTTTCCTCTTCCTCTAACCTTTTTTATTAAATGAATCCATCATAGGTCACATCTGCAAATATCTGTAGAATGTCTTAATCCACATTTAAATAATATGTCAGTCAGGTATACATCTTAAACTCTGATGAGAAAGCAAATGGTCAAAATGTCCCCAATGCCTCAATCAACCAAAAGCGAACCCTATAGCTTAAAAAGATTTTAACCAGCAGTATTTGGTCCCATTTGTTGGCCTTAGGCCCATTAGGTTAACCACCTTGATGAACATTGATTGCTAATTCTTATCTCTGCTTCCGGCAATATGACCTCACTTCATTGCTTAAAAAAATGTGCCAATGTATCTCTGCCCCAAATTATCCCCATTGCTTTTGATGAGAGCTTCACCGTGACATGGTTAGTATGGACCATATTGAAACCTGTCCCCAAATGGATTATTCCTTTCGCCTAAGTAGGATGGATTTTATGGTGCTTGCCTGATCACTATCTGAAACCCACTAATCGTTTGCATGTGTGTATGTGTGTGTATGTGTGTGTATGTGTAAACCCTGCTGCCTTGATGTTGCCATTGAAGTGTCCCTGGCGTTGTACTTATTGGAGTTCCCTGATGTTAGATATTGGGATATTGATCTTGGAGAATGTTTAGCTTTCATTCTTCTCTGGTTTCATTTATATGCTCACACAGCTGACGCCCGCTTCACACAGCAGTACAAGCTGCAGATGTGGCAGTACATGAGGGACCTAGATCAAATCAAACTCTCGATCAATGGCGGAGAAGAAAAAAAATGTGAGTAAAAGATTTGGGTTTCAGAGGGGTTTTACACACAACGTCTTGCATATCTTATGGGAGATTGGAGCTAAACAGCAATCAATTGTGTTAGAACACTTTAGAAATGGACACATGTAATTGTATCCCATTCTGTTTATTTCATTTTTAACTTATAATTAAGGTAGGGGGCACACTTTTTGAAGAAATAGATCCAGGTCAGAATGTTTAATGGGTTAAGTGACAACACATAATTTTACTGAGAAAATATATTTAACTAAAGTTTTTATCTTTTTTTTGGCAAAGAATCCACCTGCATCATTGTGTTTTACCCCACTCCTTAAAACCTACACTACCGTTTGGTTTGATTCTGCACACACTGTGTTCAATTGGCTGCATACGTTGACACCACCGCTCAGGACACACACAAACTCAAGTGTCTCCAGAACAGACTCATGCAGTCATCACCACTTAAAAGGCAGTTAATGACTTCAAAAGGGAAAATGGCGAACAGCAGCCCTCCACGTTTCAGAGACACCGGCTAAATCCGTCCACTTTAACAACAGTTGCATTACAGCGCGATGTCGGTTTCCTATTAAATACTTTCTCCCAATTGCCCATTATACCCCGCTATAAAACCACTGCAGACTGCATCGGAGGACTGTTTTATTCCCCCCCCCCCCCCCACACTCCACCACTCCTTTTGTTTCGGAAAACATGTTTCAACTAAATGCAACTAAGAGTGCTTTGAGAGAAGGAGAGTAAGGAGGGGAGGGGAAAGAAAAGGTAATTTTATGAAGTGAAACGTTTGATGTTGTAAATAAAAAGCAGACTGGTCGTGGGTGAGAGGCCGGGGCTAATGGACTTTGTTGGATGGTAGGTGTGGAGCTGCTGATATTTAAAAAGCCTAAATAAAAAAAGTTAACTTCTCAGAAACGATGCCAAGAAAACCCCCAGCCCCCGTTGCTGGATCCCTCGCCTGGGGCATACACATCACTGGTGGGGCTTATTAAGCAATTACAGCAAGGTAAAAAGCACCGCCAACCCCCTCATCTAAGTGTGTGGGTGTGTAATTATGTGTGTTTGTATCCATGTATGTGTGTGTCTAGGGTACCTTTAAACTCTTATACTGTAGTTCAAATTTCAGACCACAATGGTCAGAGGACTGTAGAACAGAAGACGGAAAAAGATACAGAAGGAAAGGGGAAGGAAAAAAAAGAGAGGAGTAGAGGAGATAATGGGGAGTGACAAGAATGGAAATAAGCAGAGAGAATAATAAAAGAAAAACCCATACAAGTTAAGAAGTGAAAAGGAAAAAGGGGCAGGAGAGAGCAAAGCAAAGAAATGAGAACAGAAGATTATGAAGGTTAAACAATGGCAGTGGTCATTACGCTTCACTTTCAATGAGAAGGAGGAGAGAAATCACCCCCCCATTTATAATTCATATCCTCAATTACCACTAATAAAGTGGCATGAATGGGGCCAGCCCAGGGAATGGTGCAGGCACAATTACATGCAGTATAGCTTGGCATTAACATTTTCTATTTGAACATTTTTCAGCCTCAATTTCTCTTGGACTTAATAAGAACGATGATCCCTCCTTGACTTTTTCATGAAATTATTGTATGGTTATAATATTCCAATCTATTAGCCCCCACCTTCCCCCTTTCTCTATAATGTATTCTACCATTTAATAGCCTGACCTGGCTGGATAGAGAGGTGGGAAGAGAGAGAGGAAAAGGGAGAACATGACTTTGATGAGAGGAGTGGGTCTTGTCGTTTTGACCCCACAGGGGGTGAGACAAAGGTCTGATATATCCCATACAGCGTTTGAATTGAGGTCTCTCCATGAGGCCGTGCCTATCATCTGAAAAGGTTTCTGTGGCTAGCTGAGTTTTTTTGCATTTTACCATCCTGTTGGTGAACCACTGCTGCACGAATTTTAAATCTTACCATGTAGCAACTGCAAGGCTTATTTTGCTATTAAACTATGGTGACTCTGGTATTATAGCAATGACCTATCATACGGTCACATTTGGATTGCAAAATACTATACAACATGACCATGCAGACATTCACTGGTAAAATGCATTGTAAAATTAAAGTCCATCTTGAGACTTAAACAGGACAGTCATTTGCAAATTGCCGTAATTGTTTAATACAAAAGAACAAAGCTTTTATTTCTTCTACATTGTTATCTAAAATGTACGTATTTCGTTTGTTAGTATTAATTACCATAGACTGCCAACATCAATCAGCGCCAGATCAGACTAAGACATAACTGTTAAATGGTTGTGTAAATATTAGAAATGCATGAGCATCCAGGGTCATCGTATACTCAAATGTCGTGACCACAGATAATACCATATTTAGACAGGACACAGGTCTTAGTAACTCCGTAACTAGAAGTGTTAGCAAACTCAAAAGGAGCTTTCAGTGTAATCTAACCCAGAGACACATGAAACAAATCAAAGGTCCAGGGCCATGCTCCAGCATTGTGATGCATTATTATGCCGGTGGTTGCTGCTCGCTGCAGCGTGGGGCCACGTGCCGATCCTCAGACCGCTCCACTAATAGGGCTGTTTATTCCACCTTTCCTCTCCTGCTCTCTCTCTGCCTCCCTCCATCCCTCATTCATCCTCCCACATAAAATGCCAAAAGTATTCAGCAAACCTGCCTGGCTGCTTTTATATAAAATAACAAAGTGTTTCTGGGCTTGTAAAACACAGCAGGACTGACAGTTTAGCAGACTCCCCACAGTCTAGAAACTTCCATTGAGGAGGCGGCAAAAAGGATCGAAAAAGGACATAGAATAGCATGGAATAGAATTTATTTCAAAAGGGTGTTAAGCTATCCCAAGTACAGTCACAAGTCATTAGGGTAAAACTAGTACGTTTATCCCAAAGCCATTGTGGTGAGGCAACTTTTACAGGGAATTTCTGAGGCAATCCCCCCCACTCGCTAACACCCAGATGGAGAGAAGGCGACATACTGAAAAACACCCTCTACCGCTTACTATCTCTTTTCTTACACACAAAAATGACACACACACACCCCATGTGGCTAGCTGAGAGCCAGCTGTTCCTTTCCACTTCACATCACTATGGGCTAACGACTGCTAATCCCCCATAGCTTTTCCCTCAAAGGAACTAAGGCAGCAGCCATGATCTAACTCCTATTGAATTCCAATTACCCTCCACCGGGATTTCACAATAAGAGTTCCCCCTTTCACCACCACCACCTCCACTAACACCACCCTTACTTCACCCACGGATCGTACCGTCACAATTAGAGCCCCCCACAAGCAAACAGCCGGAAGATACGGTATCATCAGGAACATGTGGTTATTGTTATACACTCCGTATTTATTTTAATGATTTGAATTCAATTATATTTAGATGCTTTGGCAGTTCTCAGCACTTATTTAACCGAGGGAGACCAAAGCACACTACTGTATTTCCCACCACATAGCAACAACATCCTCGAATGGACTTGCCCACCCCTTTCCTTTTACCCTGGCAAGTTTGCCCCTTTTTGCCAGGCAGGGTCCCTTGTAAAAGAGCTTCAATGAATGGAGGCCCAGCAGGGAGCCCGGCAGGCTCGCACTCCTAAACCCTCCCCTCCCTTAAAGCACACAGCCTCACACACCCTCCCATGCTTCCTTGCTTTATCCCTTTCTTACCTCTTTCATTTTCTTGGTAATAACTTTAAGGCTATTTATCAGGAATGTGCATAATCACTAACAAACAACCTTGTATGCATTCAAACGATCACAGGATGATAATTGCCATCGTTTGGAAACATGTATAATCCTATGGTCCATAACCATAAATATCAATAATAATGTGAAACAGTTCCAAAACCGAAGGACTGGTTTTATAAATCTTTTCCCCTCCTTTTCACCCCCTTTCAGTCTAAATATCTGGTTCGATTTTACCTCAGCGAATTCCAGTCTTTCAGAAACAACACTGGGCAATAAAGCAATGGGTGGCTCTGGGGTGTATTTTAGGGATGGAGGGCGATTTTCCTAGTAAAGTCGGAGACAATATGCTGCTATGGTAACAGCGGGTAGGACTGGGGTGAAGAGGGCTAGACATGGTGGGAAAGTCAGTAGAGTCGAAGGAGAAGTTTAAGGGAATCAGGGATTAGTGGAAGTTAACACCTTCTAAACATTTGTTTAACTTTCATACAACGCAGTTATGGTAATGTATCTCTTGTGCTTATTTTCTTCATTTTTCAAGAGGCTTTTGGACATATATTTGGAAACAGCATTTAGTCCTCTGGGAAGGTATTTTCCAATGGCAGTGCATGGTTGTCTGCCAGCTGTTGGCTGCCATTGCTAGAATGTCATATTTTGTATTGCACTACTGCGTTTTTACTGTATCTTACTCACCACGTCTGACCCTTTTATAACATTTAACATTTTGGAGACCAATCATGCGGGAAAATGTATCTTTCACTTGAAAAGTGGAAGCTAGCAGTTGGCTAACTATAGTCTCCCCTCAGAAAGTGGAAGCTAGTTAGCCTAGCTTGTCAAGATTAGCACTGAGATGCTTCTTTCATCTGCCAAGTCATGGGTAGGATCAAGCTAGCGTTAGCTGTAATTAAAGTGACTAACTATTTGGGCACACACTTACAAATAATGGACCAATCAAATAACAAGTAGCAACATTGTCTGTCGGAAACAGAAATAGATACTGGTTTTATAACAAACATTATTTTAAATCTCAGTTTCAGCATTCATTCATTATTCCCCAAAAACAAAACGTAACTTGGTTTGTATTAGCGATTGTTTTCCATAATCATCATAGTCTGGATGATTTTACCATGACACCATTGCTGGTAATGAGTCTGAGGTGGCTGAATGGAATAACAGAAAACAGGACTAATATTAAACTAGTAAGATGATTGCATCTACAGCACCAAATGTGACTGTTGTAAGTTGGATGGAAGCTAAAGGTGAATGCAAGTTTGAGTGGCGCTCTTACTGTGGTATTGGCCCTAATTTTTTTTTCCCTTCTTAAAATGTCCTCATTACCACTTTAATGTTTCTCTCTACTTTTAGATGATTACAGTATAATGGAGAGATGGAGTCATGGCATAGTTTATTACCAAACACACACACACACACACACACACACACACACACACACACACACACACACTCACACACACACACTCATGGATATTCACATCCAAATAACCCCAAGGATGCAGGGAGACATAGCAACTGGAGGAGTGGAAATAAGAAGATTACATTTGAGTTTTCCATGCTTTGACAGCTTGGTGTGTTTTGACCTTTTGAATCTGAAAATTACTCAAAGGATTTCACAGCAGAGCTAAATTAGTTGACCAAGCTCATGTTGAATTGAATAGTATTCACAGCTAATATGGGTTTTAAAATCCCTGGCAAATAGACCAGGTGGAAATAGGTTTTATATGTATCCTTCCCTTCCCTTTACAGCTTCCCTTTTACATCTATAGCATTTTACCCTGTTTTCTAGGGTAAGGTCTAATATTCAGTCAGATCCCCTAACAGAAATAGTGTTTTTTACAATCAAAGCAGCAATGAAACAAGAAAATGGAAGGAGGGAAAACGTTTTCTACACTTCGTTTTAATCACTTTTTTTCAGTTTGTTTTTATATTATTGCTTAAGCCTTTTACCTGTCGTCTTTGAAGGTCGTACAGAATGTATAGCTACATACTGTTCAAGGCAACATTTGAGTTGTATAACAATACAACTTCAAATGTCCTTTGTTACGCTAATGCAACAAGTCATTTTAATATCAGAAAAGGTGCAAAGACTGGAAAATAAGCGACAACTGTTTTTCACTGAGTCATTTTCACGAAGGAAACAGGTGAATAAAGACATCAACATCTTCAGCCCGAGTTTTGTTGTTGCTGTTTTTTCCCCCTCTCGATATTTGCGATAATATATCACAGGTTTCACAAGCCTTGCAGCACATTCCAGCTTTTAAACCAGACTATGGGACAAGTACAAGTGAGAGGCGATCTCAATACAATCAGATTTATACGGGAAAGTAAGGAGATTCGCTGCCAGCCACACGCTCTAATCGGAAAAGCCTTAGATGTCACCACAAATTTGACGTGTGGGTGCTCCGATTATTATGACTTGAATGGAAAAACATGAGCAGGGCATTGTTTGGTTAATATCCTTTACTTCTGTGAGTGAGAGTGTGTGAATGTGTGTGCGCCGTGGCCATCTATCCTCTCAGACATGTTTAATAGGGCTTTGGCTGCGTTGACCGCGAGTGTAAATGTGTCATACTTTATTAGAAATCCCAAAGAAGAGGGCTAACATTAATCACTGGCTCTTGTTTATGAAAGTCATAAATGTTTCACTGAGTGCTTTATTGTTGGCTGCCAGATTTGGAGAAGCAGACGGGGTCCTTAACGTGTGTGTGTGTGTGTGTGTGTGTGTGTGTGTGTGTGTGTGTGTGTGTGTGTGTGTGTGTGTGTGTGTGTGTGTGTGTGTGTGTGTGTGTGTGTGTGTGTGTGTGTGTGTGTGTGTGTGTGTGTGTGTGTGTGTGTGTGTGTGTGTGTGTGTGTGTGTGTGTGTGTGTGTGTGTGTGTGTGTGTGTGTGTGTGTGTGTGTGTGTGTGTGTGCGTGTGTTCAGTCCACCACTGTGTCACGGTAGCACCCCGTATCCTATGAGAAACTGTCTCTCTCTCCCTCTGCCTCTCGCATAGGCTTTTTGTCATGTTGTCAGAAAGTATGACATCACTCTGCCCTTTGACCCACACAGTCAGGAGAGCGCTGATTGGATGATTGGCTTACAGAGGACATCCACATTGACTCCAAACTCAATTCTGCTGATGCCAGGCGCTATTAGAACTGACGACATGCACACACCGATCGGACAGGACGGTGTGTGTGTGTGTGTGTGTGTGTGTGTGTGTGTGTGTGTGTGTGTGTGTGTGTGTGTGTGTGTGTGTGTGTGTGTGTGTGTGTGTGTGTGTGTGTGTGTGTGTTGTGTGTGTGTGTGTGTGTGTGTGTGTGTGTGTGTGTGTGTGTGTGTGTACAGCATGTTAGTGTGTTGGTGTGTGCAGTCATGTTCAGGGTTATATAGGTCAAATGTCTGAAGCTAGAACATCTCCCAGCTGAAATACCAGGCGAAATGTCAAACTCTGCCTCTGTGCAATCCCTCAGATCAATAGTTCAATTGGACATAAAGGCATCACTCTATCCAGCGGGTTAACGTGCTATATCATGTACCAGCCTCCATCTGAACCGCTTCAACCAATACTCTTGTATCCCAAACATGTACAAACTTGAGACAAGAGGAAAGGCTTTCACCCAATGTTTTTCAATGTATTCCATAATAAGTGTGATCAGAAAAAAGGCCACAACACATTCTGATCGGTCTAAAGTCTTGAAATGTGGTACTGACAATCTTTTGGCTAGTATTCAACTGTACTACTTGTTTAATTAGTTTTTAGATAACATGAGAAATCAAATGTTCATCATCAGCAAAGGTCAGGGTTTTTTAGAAATTAGGAAAAAATGCCAACATTATGATGATTAAATGTTTTTCATATTTTTGAAATACTTTAGGAAATGTGTCAATCAGTATTTTTGAAATCGCTAAAATCAAAGGATTTGAACAATACTACAAATCATAATTTGTCCCTCATGCTTCCAGAGATAACTGGTTCCAATGCTTCATATTAAAGCCTTCAGCGTGCTCTCAAAACGACCCTTGCCAAGGATGGAAATGCCACACAGTTGAATTTTAAAATGAGAAACCTTTGCGACATACTCCATTTATTTTAATAATCTCTGGTAGGTGTTGAACTTTTATTTCCCACCCTGAATCCTTGTAAGTACATCCTATAGAGACATTATGGAGCTGTAAGACGACTATTACATGGCTCAGTTCTCGGGTGGGGGTTCTTATTAGACGTCCCATCTCGCCTCTTAGGATTTCTGTTGAGTCAATGTCCCTCGGAGGCCTTTCTCAGCTTCAGGATGCTCACTTTAAATAGACCATAATATACAGCCATATTCATAAGATCAGTGCTGCACAGCTCCATTGTGAGGCGTTATATCTCCTCTCATGATCTCTGTGCAATCATCGCTGCTCTTTACGCTTTTCCCCAAAGTCCCACGTCAAAGCATAAAAGTCATAACGATACATCTAAAAAAGACAATGGTTCACAGCGGCTACGTTACTCACGAAATCACGAGGAATCATACATTTAAAGAGCCTCCTTCACGCCCCCTCCCTTCTCCGTCCTCCTCCTAGTTAAGTGTGGAATAATGTCATCTTAATGATTATTTTTTTGCGGTGTGCCATAACAGCATAATTCAGTGAGGGCGTAATGATTTTTTATGCCCCTGACATATTGTTTTGCGGGGAGTGACATAAAAGCACGGTGACATGTGGCATTTTGGGAAAGGTCAGGCGCTCCGTCTTGGCCGCCCGTCCATCTTCATAACGTCGCCACTTGTCATATGGAAACTGGCATCACCAATCTTTGTCTCTCCCTCGTCTCTCGCTGACCCTGCTCTCCTCTCTTATGTCCTATTCCTCTTCCCTTCCTCCTTCTTTTTCACTGCCTTTCCCCCATTTCATACCCCTTTTCCTGTCACACGTTCTCTTGAGAAGAGCTTATTTTTTAACAAAGAGAAATTATAACTGTAGGGAATATAACAAATGTTCACACACTCGCTCAGACACACACACACATGCCAGGGCCCCGGGGGTGCTGCAGGGGACCGCATGTCAACAGCAGCTGTGAGGATTGTGGTGACAGAGAGAAGGGCTAATACTAATGTGATAAATACGTCAGCACTCACTCCGGGCACATTGTGTGTGTCTGTTTGTGTTTGATGGTTTCGGGGAAATGTGCTCAGGGCCAGCCACTTCAGCCAAACAGATATTTAGACAGCATTTTGTCCTCAAAAAAGATGCCAGTGTGTGGATTCCAATACTACAAGTCGTTGACCATGAATGATAAGTCAATCGTCTACATGCGGCCACATTAGGAACACATCACAAACTGTTCATCACCAATGGTCCAACTGCATCGCCTCTTAATGGATAATACGACCATAATGCAGGAGCACAAATGAAATGAGAAATACTGTATGTTAATGAGCCTGTTGCCCAGATGCATGATGGGAGGTGTCCCATACAGAACTTGTCATGATGATTGAAAATATATTAAATTATACCATGACTATAAATGAAAAGAATATAAAAAAACGGAATGAAGGGCATTCTTAGAAAGAAATTACAATCATGATTAAATATTTAAACTCTTGAGAAATGATTAAATCTTGAGTGGCACTTGATTATATACCACTGTGATTGATCTGACCATTGTCGTTTAAATTATACCAACTTATTTCATCATTTGCACTATTACTATAAGCTCCTCCCCCTTCCTCTGCCCCACTCCACTCCATCCTTTCCACCTTAAATCACCGTTTATCTGAAAATGGTATCTTAAGGTCTGCGAATAGATCTACCTCCGGCCTCAATTTTTCAGGCAGTACTTCATTTATTAGTGAGAGCCCACCACATCTTTCCCCAGCTAAATACAATATGTATGTGTGTGTGTCAAACAGCGGTGGTCTGTGGTCTTCTTGTTGAAAATTAAACGGTCCCCGCGATGCATGTTGGGAACAATTCACCCTGTAGCAAAGATGGGAAGGTACAGGAAACACACATACACATGCAGATACTGTCAACATCACATGCACATACATACATAGAGGCATGTGTGTGTGGGGACAGATGGAGAGCGTGTGTGTGTGTGTGTGTGTGTGTGTGTGTGTGTGTGTGTGTGTGTGTGTGTGTGTGTGTGTGTGTGTGTGTGTGTGTGTGTGTGTGTGTGTGTGTGTGTGTGTGTGTGTGTGTTTGCTGGTCACGCTATGTCATACAGGGTGAGTGAGGTGTAATTTCTCGGCAGTAATACTCAACACTCGGGCCCTGACAGCTTTAATGGTGATGGCCTTATTATAGAGAAGACGCTTTGTGTGTGTGTGTGTGTGTGTGTGTGTGTGTGTGTGTGTGTGTGTGTGTGTGTGTGTGTGTGTGTGTGTGTGTGTGTGTGGTGTGTGTGTGTGTGTGTGTGTGTGTGTGTGTGTGTGTGTGTGTGTGTGTGTGTGTGTGTGTGTGTGTGTGTGGTGTGTGTGTGTGTGTGTGTGTGTGTGTGTGTGTGTTGTGTGTGTGTGTGTGTGCATGTGCGTGTGCGTGGGCATTCTAATGATGATGGCCATATTATAGTGAGTGGAAGATGGCTAAAAGGCTCAGATTTATACCGGCCCACGTTTACTTACATAAGAATAATAGGGCAGAAGATGCTCTATGCCATGTACATGTGTGTGTGTGTTGATGTGTGTGTGTGTCGGCGTGTGCTAATGAATGCCATCTGGTGTCTGTTGAAGTAGTGTGAGTGTAATGAGAGCTGTTTTGTGCTGATGAGGGGAACAGAGTTGCCCACACATCTGGCACTATAGAATAAAACAGCAAAAGCAATCATATCTCTAAACGGGCAATTACCATTAAAGGAATAGAATGTAACATTTCTGCATTATTATTTTAAAAAACGATTACTCCTTTGTTTTATATCTCGTGTGCACTTCAAATGTAGAGAAATTTCTTATTTTAATCAATACGAAGTTGCCTTTCATTTGGTCGTCTATAAAAGCGAGATATTTATCACCATTGAAGGTATACTAATAACACATCTAAGGAAGTGTACCCAAACTCACAAAAAGTGTGTGTGCTTGCCATGCATTTTTCCAGTAAGAACAGGGTAACACGACTCTGTGGCCTTGCGGTTTATGTTATTATGGTCTGATTTACAGTCACACACACACACTTCCTACCTCCCAACACTTTTTTTCTGTCTCTTATATCACCCAGTCTCCTTTCCTTTCTTTCCTCCCTCCCTGCTTCCACCACAATGTTAGCTAATCCCCCCCGCCTGTCTGTGTTGTACTCACTTCCTGTAACTACACGCTGTCACAGGACCAGCACCTGCTGAGCCGTTGCAGTGAGGAGAGAAAGGGCTGTGCGTGTGGTTTCAGGAGAGTTAACGGACAGGCTGTAGCTACACTGCAGCATGAATTGTCGGGCAGCGTGGGTTAACCTCTTCCTTCTATTGCAAAACTCAGGCCTTGTTCCTTTTTTATCTCAAAAATAAATCACTCAAGACATGCCAATCTCAACAGTTTTTCTCTACATATACATATTTTTAGATGATTACGGTTATATCTCCACCAAAGGCTTGATTTCAACAACACAGAAGAGATGATTTGCTGTCAGCACGTATGTGTTTGTGTGTCAGATTGAGAGCTTAAAGGTAGTTTATGCCGAGGACGTCGCTCCTACAAACATTGCGAGCACTTGATCCTGAAAGATCTGACTCTCATTTCAGTCCGTAAATAAGCCCGCTGTTGTGTGTTTGCTCTGGATCAATCACTACCCTGGGCCTCAACCTTATATATACAGTCTATGGCCTCAACACATCTCCCCCGCTCCCTAATTGAATGATACGTTCCTTTAACAGTTCCCCTAAATATTCATATGTGAGTCAGAATCACCAATATAACTCTTTTAAAAGGTATGCTTTGGTGCACATTTGTGTTTGTTTTTTCCAGATCACCATGTAAGCTCGATATGACTTCCATACTGCCTTAATAGTAGGGATAATAAGGTCCATTCAATTACCGTTTAAGTGCATACACATGAAAGCTGTTAGTTAGACATTAGTTAGAGTTCCACTGTTGAAAACCACACTTTTTATTACTTAATGAGACATTAATACAACCTTTTATACATTCATAGTAACTTTTTTTGTTTGCATTAAAACAGATTTATCAGCAAAATCAAATCCTTTAAAATTCTTGCTTTTGTGAATGGAATACTGAATTAGATCCAGACTCATAAAACAGCATTTCTGTGTGATTATTCAAATCACAAATGATGCATGTCACCATCAAAGTCTGTGTCTATCCCGAGACATTGAGACTGTGTTTACTAAATAAGAGGCCTTCAAATTTGCTTCAGGCTACATTTTCATATCTAGTGATCTCTCCAATATGCTCTTATTTTGCGTATTGAAAGCAACCAATCAGCTTGTTACCCTCTCTCTCTGCCTGTCTCACACTGTAATGGGAATGAAACACAGCTGATGGTCCCCAGGCTGTGGCAGTACAAAGTGCTCTGCCTGAGGTGTGTGTGTGTGTGGTATAAGACAAACTTGTTGTTGTGTGTGTGGCTGACTAGGTGCATATTTCTGTCTAAATACACTATATGCTTATGTGGGTGCTTATGTGTTCCTTTGAGTGACTGTGTGTGCACTTACCAACAGCAGACGCCTACAGAGACATGGGCCTGTCACATCCTGTGTATGATAAGACCTAATGACGACACCTCGTCGTGATTGATTGAATTTTGGATTTGTCTGCTGACGTCTAGCTGGCATCCTTTTCATCTGACATGAAAAAAATAATGGTGTCTCAAATGTGTGTGTGTGTGTGTGTTTGTGTGTGTGTATGTGTGCATGTGTGTAGAGTTGCCTGTCTGCCTCTGTACACAGCAGGTGATATTTGCCAATTTAACTCAACAAGAAGAGGTGAGTGCAGCTGTATTTGGGTTAGCAGTGTGTGTTTAAAGAAAATGGTGTGTGTGTTTGTAAGGGTTATTACACTTAAATGAAATTACCAGGCTTGTCCACTACTTTCCCCCATCAGCAAATACATTTTAACCTCACCTGACTCAAGTCATATGTTACAGGCTCAGTGCAATGCTGGTGCAATACATTCAATCAGAGCTGTAAGCTTTGAAAAACACATGTATGACAACAGTCAGACACAATTGACTCAGAATGGAGCTGTTATACCGTCAGTAATGGTTCTGCCTAACTTGACATCACGTGTACAAAAACACGTATTTGATTACATGTCGTTTACCAAAGTTAAAAAATCCTACTTGACTAATTATGCAGGCTAACAGATACAGATTACCATGGTAGCTATCAGCCTGTGTTCGAATTGGTTTATAAATGTTTCTAAACACTTCACAAATAATGTCATAATGGCACATAGTTTAACTGCAGTGACATTTCCTTATCGGCTGTGGGTTTTTTAAATCTGCGTCTGATGAATAAAATTGCCGTCGCCATTTAAAGTAGTCTTTTAAAAAGGGCAGGTTTGTTCCACGTAATTTTGCTAATCGAAAACCGAAAAATTGTGAATCAAGTTTTGAAATTATGAAATTAATGAGGGTTAATGCTAACTTTTAAGATTTCAATTAGCCTATGAATGCTAGTCACTCATGTTTTAGCTAACTGCTAACACAAAATTGCTAAAAACTCAAAACATATGTATGTTAGCCTTCCTGGCCCAGGTGCAAAATATTATGTGATAAAAGTCAGCAACTCTGTTCATATCATTATCTGGCAGTAATAAAACACTTATCACGTTTTACTTAACAGCACAACAAAAGTCTAATGCTAAACGCTAATTGCTAACACTTAATCACAAAAATTCAGAAAACACTGATATATTAGCCTTTATGGCCCAACATAAGTATGACAAGAGTCAGACACACTGTTCATATCACTGCTGCTAACTCAATGTGAATCATCTATGTTATCTTTATTGACTATGAACTCATTCCCCACCCCTTCACTCTGGTTATGGCACTCCTGAGAAAGGCCATTTCCTTCATTACAGTAAGACTAAATAGAGCGTGTCTTCAGGGTGTCTACATCCCTGTCCTATGATCTAACAGCTCTCTGTCCAGATCCACCCCGTTCTGCCCTCTAATCTTGTTTGTCAGAACTAAATGATCTGCCCCAGCGAGGTGTGTTAGCCACTAATGTATTTATTGCTTGATAAGAACGTTGGCCATGCAGTTCCAACTTACAGCGGCTATAAAACGGTGGAAAAGAAACACAACGTAATTAACCTTTACTAGCTGTGTGCATAGGTGGTGCCGCTTGATGTGGTGCGTGTCGGTGGTTGGGGGACGTGTGTGTGCTTTCATTAATGCTTGTTTGCATGTTTGCGCCAGTACGTGTGCATGTCTGCCTGCTGGGTTATATGTGTGTATGTACAGTATGTGTTGTGCATTAATGGGGAGGAGGCAATTGCTATCGATAACGACGCGGCTATCAATTAATCGTTAATCTCGTTCTGCCAGATTAGCGCGTCATCCGATAGACTCCAGACTGACTGGAGACAATAAATACGTAAAGTCAATAAAAAAAACTGCAAAGCATTAAGGGAGAACAGGGAGATATATGGGAGTGGGGGTTGACACGTGCCAGGGTGCCACCATCACATAAACCTGATGTTACAGCTTTACACAGAAGAAGAGAAGAAGAGACGTCATTAAGACTGATGTACATACTCATTCTCCAACAGGAAGCCGCTTGTCGTCAAGCAAGACACATAAGACCTGCTATTCTTCTTCTTGTTCTACTTTAAGCCATTTCCTGTACTGTTAAAGACACACACACTCTAATGGGTAATAGATAAAGGACTAATGCCTGGGTTGAGGAATCAAGATAGATGGATAGGGAGGGAGGGAAAGAAAGAAAGAAAGAGTTATGAAGCGGTACCCGGGGGGTTAATTTCTCACAGGCAGTTTTCACACACACACACACACGGAGTAAAGGTGATGTCTGGCCGTGCCAAGCCGGTAGCATGCTAGTTAAAAGTGAATGCGTTTATGGCTGGTGTAGGCCCTCATACATCAAGGAGCTGTTTGTTTAGCCAGCAGTGTGACAGGGTACAGTAACAGGGGCAGGGCCGGAGAGCGGCTGCAGCGTGATGAATGGGAGGTTACAGCAGGGATGGTGTCCCAGTGTGTGTTTGTGTGTGTGTGCGAGAGAAAGAGACATCAAAGCATGTTTTTAGCCCTCAGATTAATGGCGATTCCACTATTTGATCTAAGTGATTTTTTCCCCTGTATTTGAAGAATCTCTTTTTGAAGCTGTAAATATCGCAGACGCCCTCCTCAAGTCATCTCGCTCTGCCCGGTGTGAAAGGATATTTCTCTGCAGTATTGACATAAAGCTTATGGGTTGCAGTATAACGTTTACATTGCAGAATGTTTTTTTCTGCTTTGATTGTAGGTCTGGTGGGGTTTTTCAAGCAGTATTGCTATGAGTCAGATAGAAATATATATATATGTTTTAGTTTATTTGATAAAATGATTGCATTTTCTGGACATTTAGTGGCATCATTTCCTTTCTCTTTCATTTCTAAATTGGAAAATTGGCCATTCCAAAGATGGATCTGTGCAGCCTTTATTGTTTTATAATTTATGGTTTCACATTTGGCACAAAACCCTTCCATCAATACCCAAGTGCTAGAAAAATAAGCGCACATTATCAGCAGCCATTATATTGAACAGGAGCAGTTAAATGTGACAACATATTTTTTAGCAAAGCAGGATTTAAAACAAAAAAAATTGAGGCAGAGAAAAATGTAAGTGCTCCATATTTCCATGTTATGCTACTTACTTATTCATTGTACTTTTTCAGGACAAATTAACATTTAAAAACTTCCTCTCCTAACTCCTTACCTCCTCCTCATCCTCACCCCATCCTTGTCCCAGTCTCTGCCCTGCACCGGCCGAGCTGTGGATCTCACTGTACCACGGTGCTGAAAAACAATAGTGTGTGTGTGTGTGTGTGTGTGTGTGTGTGTGTGTGTGTGTGTGTGTGTGTGTGTGTGTGTGTGTGTGTGTGTGTGTGTGTGTGTGTGTGTGTGTGTGTGTGTGTGTGTGTGTGTGTGTGTGTTTCTTTAAGTCTGCTAACAAAAGGCTCATTATCACATGCCCACAATGAAAACAACTAGTTGAACTGTTCTCCTGTGCCTCAGCGTGGCGTTGCCTGTGTGGTTAGTGAGACAGTCAGACAGACAGATGGAGAGGAAGACAGTCAGTTAGCGCCCGCCGCGGAGCCGGCCGCCATTTCTCCCCCAATAACTCACTTTTCTCCCCCTTGGAGAGGGAAAACAATAAGATATAACAATTGGCAAATGGCTGAGGCAGGCGGAGCATTACAAATGAAATGTAATGTTGTTACAGTTTGGAAATAATGAATTATGAAGATAAGCGGGGATCTGTAAAATCGCTGTAGCGATTTACCGGGGTTTCATTTTTCAACTGTATTGAATTATGGGGAATTGGCCTCAGTCAACTGCAAAATACAAAATGGGGAAAAGGAGGATGATTCACCGTTTCACTATGTGTGTGTGTGTGTGTGTGTGCAGTTGTGTGCAAGCATATGCAACCTCTGATTGTTTATTTACATGGCTGTGTTTATGTGCATAAAATGCATGGGTGCTTTCACATTCGCGCGCATGCAGTGTGTACTGTGTGTATTTCTGTACGTCTCAATGCTGAATGTGTGTGTGTCCGGACAGTGTGCGTGTGTGTGTGTGTGTGTGTGTGTGTGTGTGTGTGTGTGTGTGTGTGTGTGTGTGTGTGTGTGTGTGTGTGTGTGTGTGTGTGTGTGTGTGTGTGTGTTCTCCCCGTAGACCTGTTGAGGGCTTTCTCTCGCTCACCCCGCCGCACATGTGATGAATGTCCCTTATCGCCTCTGTCATTGTAATAGCCCCACAACAGGCCCAGAGAGAGAGAGACAGAGAGGGGGGACAGAAGGAGGGAAAGAGGGATGAGAGAGGGGAGAAGGAGGGGGCCGGGACAGGGGGGTGTTGAGAGAGAGACAAAAAAGATGGGGAGAGAGGAGAGGGAAGGATGGCGGCATGGAATGGGATAGCTGGAGTTATCAGGCGGTCTTGTAAGGGGAAGAATACGCATCAAGCTGCCAATCATCCAGCCTGGAAATTGCTCTGAGATTTGAGTCCCCAGACGGTGTGTGTGTGTGTGTGTGTGTGTGTGTGTGTGTGTGTGTGTGTGTGTGTGTGTGTGTGTGTGTGTGTGTGTGTGTGTGTGTGTGTGTGTGTGTGTGTGTGTGTGTGTGTGTGTGTGTGTGTGTGTGTGTGTGTGTGTGTGTGTGTGTCCATAGAGAGTATCCAAAGCCCCTGTCGTCTCGGTGCTATTACTGCCCCCCATCCTTCCACTCGTCCCTTCATCCGACCAGCTCGCCCTCTCTTCTCTCTGCGTTTTTAAAGCTCAGACTTAAAAAAAGAAACACATCTCTTCTCTCTCTGTCACTAAAACCTATACTCAAGTTGTTTCGAAACACCGTTGTCGTCAGCGGCACCGGCTATTAGGGGAAGGCGATAGACACAGAGAGAAATAGAGAGGGAGGGATGATGGAGAAGATGGTGAGGAAAGGAGAAGAAAGGCAGAAAGAGAAGAGGGGTTAATATGTGAGCAGAAACCATTTCAGCCTCTTTAATTTTCTATTGATCCGAGAGCTGCAGACCTGTCCCCTCAGCCCCGTCCGTGTGTGTGTGTGTGTGTGTGTGTGTGTGTGTGTGTGTGTGTGTGTGTGTGTGTGTGTGTGTGTGTGTGTGTGTGTGTGTGTGTGTGTGTGTGTGTGTGTGTGTGTGTGTGTGTGTGTGTGTGTGTGTGTGTGTGTGTGTGTGTGTGTGTGTGTGTGTGTGTGTGTGTGTGTGTGTACTTGTGTGAGTGTGTTTGGAGTTGAAAGCCTCCAAGCTGTCTCTATCTGAGAGTACCTGAGAGTAAGAGAGCTGTCCAGTGAGACTATGCATCTCCCAAAACAACTTTTCACAAGCTAAGAAAAACACTCTTGTCTTCGGTTTTGTTACAAGGCATTTTGAGGTAATGCAATGGGTTGTTTTGTTTCAGTCCATTTAAGACTTAATTCTTCATTTTAGTCTTAAGAAAAATCTAATTTTGGACACAGATTGTATTGACGGGAAAGCAACAATACAAAGAAAAAGAGAAAAAATGGTTTTAATAAAGACATTTATAAAAATCAGTGAGGTAAACTACAAAACTACATTTTGTTTCTAAATAGTTCGATTTTTTTTATCATTTTCTGTTTTCTCGACATTAATCAATCAAAATGTTAAACTAGTTCTAACAAATGATAATGTTTCAGGTAAATAAATATGATTCTAAACCATATATTTGGCCTAAATGTGCACGTTTTAAAGACTTAATTTTAAAGCCTAAGCTGTAGACTAAGTGAAGGACCTGTAAGGGCAAATTGTAGAGAAACATCCCCCTCTATTGGACACTGTGATACCTCCAGGCACAGGCAGGGGGGAGACCAACGGTGGAAGTGGAAGGAAAGGACAGGAAATGAGAAGGGAGGGATGGAGGAGAAGATGATATGCCTGTAGGGAAGATAGCACATTCATAAACATCACAATGATGTCCAATTGCAGCCGTGTGATGCAATCGCTCTGTATCTGATTGCCACAAATACACAAACCCACATACACACACACTTAAACACACAATGGCCTCAGGTGTGACCTGTCCAACACCCCACTCCAGCAGATAGACATCTTTGATCTATCAAGTCTCAGCACCTAGATCTATTTTTTCACATACGCTTTTTTTTCCATTTCTGGTATTATAGAGAATGAGAGATGGACAGACAAACAGTGTGGTGGTAGAGTGTTAAGGAATAATAAGACAACATTTCCCATGTGGAACTGCCCCTTTTCTCAAGTGGTACAAGACAACAATTTGTCCTAATGTTTTTATTTTATTTGTATCTTTACTGGTCTATTAAATCTCCTTTTAGAACAAAAGTGCTCGTATAAATCACATTATGTGAGTGGCGTATAAACAACTCTGACTGTGACATTAGGAAATGTTGTGTTTTCACAAGCACACTCTGGTAGTCTGGTCCAGTTTGGTGCCAGGGAACTCTCCGATTCTTTAGCTGTCAGGACAGGCAAGAAGCAAACCACAACAGAGACTACCCAAGGCCTGACCACAAACTTGGGAATGTATTCATTATCTGGTTTGCCTCCCTTTCCAAAGAGACCTACAGTTCTAGGACAACTCAAGGAAAACACAGAACTCTGAGCGTCAATGTTTATTGTCCTTAATTACACCAAATCTCCAGCGAACTTCTGATCAGGTCTGCTCAATTAATCGTATTTTAATCGCAATTACGATTTTGGCTTGCAACGATTATGAAAACAACATAATCGAAATAAAACAATTATTTATTTTTTTTATTTATTTTTTTGGTTTTTCAGTTGAATTATACTCAAAGTTCAGGGTATAATGTACTGTTAAAAACATACTGTTCACAATTTTTTGTTCAATGAATGGATGTTTTTAAAGTAAATGGATAATCGCTTTTTATAATCGTGATATCAATTATTGACCCAAATAATGGAGATTATGATTTTTGCCATAATCGAGCAGCCCTAGATCAAACTCGCAGAAAACTGAGATTTCTTCTGATCAAATTTGCCATCTAAGTCGTGCCAACAGAGATTACAGAGACGCAAAAAAGTTTGCTTTGTGCCTGTTGGATTTCTATTCCGGTGACACTCCGGTGAGAGGGGTAATATAGCAGACGGCTCGACAGACAGATAGATGGAAGGCCAGACTGCTCCCTTGTATGAAGGATTATCCCCTATCCTCTGTTTGTGACAAGAGCTGATAAGGGCCTGAGAGGAGAGGCTGAGAGGGCTGCTGACACACCAACACACACATATGCACATATAATCCACAGCGAGAGAGATATCAATCCATCATTTAGAGCCGGGGATTCAGCGAGAGGAAATAGGTTCTTCTCAATCGCTGACAACTCAACACACACTCGCGCAAACACACACTCACCTACAATCGCATCTGCTGTACAAAGGGCTCATGGGGCTTGAGAGTTGAATGGGGGCTGTTTGAATGACTGTTCAATTTCATCTATTTATCTGATTTACATTTGGCTATTGTTGCCAGCACGGCTGTATAATATCTTTGTGTGTTTAGAGCTGTTATTGGCTCTGAATGACATCACTGTCACTAATAGGAACCATAAATCTGAATGTTGTAATGGTAGCTATCGCAATTGGGGATTTTTCTCATTGTTAAAATGGAAAAAAGGGAATATGCATTTGTGGTTTCCATAAAGGTTCGAACAGAAAAACATTCAAACTAAATCATTGTAGTACACTTATACAATTTAGCTATTATTAGCAAAACATCTGAGAGTACGTTTTTACTTTCTCATTTAGCATGAGTTAGCATTAGCCTAAGGTGAAATATTTTTCAAAGTATTGTGAATTTTTACGTTATTTAGGGCTTCCATTCACACATTGGTAAATGTAAGGGAAAAAAGTAATCAACTTAAGTACTCCATTGGTATAATTATTATAATATTAAGGGTACTGGTTAGATTGTGCGGCTGTTTGACAGGAACATGAAAATCCCCTCTCCTCTCCTCAACATGACCACATCTCTTGAGGGATGTGTGTGTGTGTGTGTGTGTGTGTGTGTGTGTGTGTGTGTGTGTGTGTGTGTGTGTGTGTGTGTGTGTGTGTGTGTGTGTGTGTGTGTGTGTGTGTGTGTGTGTGTGTGTGTGTGTGTGTGTGTGTGTGTGTGTGTGTGGCCAGTGTTGACATGGATTTGATTTGTGTGTTTACCTCATGAGGGAACCTCAGCGCTGATAGGAAAAGCTCAGAGCATTTGACATGCAGAGAAACAGACAGTAAAGTGAAATCAAACCACAGTAATAGTTTCATGTGTTCCCTCAGTCTGTCCTTGTTGCGCTCCTTCTCTCTAATTGGTCCATGCGTCTTCCTGTAACCTTGAACATATGCACTGATATCTGAGCGGGGGAAGAGAAACGTAGGGAGTTGGGCTATTGATTACAGTTTGTGACAACAGGTCAAAGGGTTAACATGTGTAAGAGGAACCTTATTGCAAGATGGGGGGGGGTGCTCTGCAGTGGGAAGTGGTTAAGGAGGTGCCCAAGGGTCTACAGAGGGGCTTTAAGATGATATAATACACTCACTCACAATGTTGCAAGAGCTCAGTGTAATATCTGGAGATATTGAGCACAATGTTTTGCAATAAAAATGTGTCATTGCGTAGAAACCCTTAATAATATAAAATAAACTAGTTTCCGGCTGCTTAGAAAAAACACAGATTGCAAGAGCATAGGAAAAACTGACGAATAATGAAAGGTGACACATAGATGTTGGAAGAGATACATGGAGTAAGGGAAAAATAATCCAGTCTAAGTGGGAGAAAGACAGAATATGTAAGAGACAAAGAGGGGGGGGTGTATTTGGCTCTGTATTGCTGAGCGCCAGGTTAGGTGCAGGGCCATTTGGCGAAGGCTGCGGTGCTAGAGTTGATGGATGAGACAAACTGCAGCCTCTTTTCTCTTGTAACTTTAAAATCATTAAGCCTTTTACATGGCCATGCAGATTTTTATAGCCACCTCAGACAATCTGCAGCTTGTTCATGTCTTTAGATCGACAGGATGGGAGAAGACTCAGAGATGTGTAATGTCACATCATCTAACGTGGATCAGATCTCAGATCAGATCTCCTCATAGTTATGGATTTAGTCATAACATTTTAAATGATAAGCTGTAATGTGTACATTTTTGTTTCATTCTTTTTGTAAAGAAGCACTATAGGGATTGTTTTTAGTTAAGGTGTTTTATATAATGTTAGGATGAATAAGGCTAATCCATCATACCGTGCCACAATTTGTGTAATGATGACATTTGACTCTACTTGTCCCGGCAATGTCTGCCTATTGACCATATTGAAATGATGTGGTGGAACACGCAGCATCTTTCTTGTCTCTTTAAGAAAATAAGCTTTAGTTAGAGTTGGAGTTTATAGTTTATATTAAAATTACTTTAGCATAATGGCTTTTTATCTGCTGTTTATATATTGATAATTAAGATTTAAACGTATCCACAAAAAATATATGGCATTTACCACTCCCAAATGTGTAGTAATGTATTAGCTCTAAGGTCGCATTCACACCAGCCTTGTATAGTCCGGTTGAATCGAACCCTGGTGCGTTTAGCCGCTTGGTGCGGTTCGTTTGGGTCGGTGTGAACGCAGTCCGCTTGCTAGTGATTTGTATTTTTACCCCCTTAATGTTTGACCAATTGTTGAACAGCATTTCCGAGCACATGACTTAAAGTTTATAGTCCGTTTGAATTTTGCCTGTGTGAAGGCAAACCAAACCTTCTGAAAAATGAAACAATGTAACAAACTGTCATCTGGTGCCACCAGAGAAGCTGACTTTTAGGTGTGAATGCGACCCAAGGCATATTTGGAACTTTTCTTAGATGATGTGATGTGTTATGTTTCCTTTTGATGGCGTGGAAAGTCATAAAGTAATTATTTAAAGAAGGCTGAAAAATGCAGTCTGAGATACAGTTTACAGCACACATGTTGCTCCATTAAAAATGATTCTCACCTTTCAAATGACATCACTTTACATTGTACGTTACTTATGAGCGCTTACAATGCTTACATTTCACATCTCATCCCTGATGATCCTGCCCTCAAAATGCAGCTGGAAATGACGTGCAGGTACCCAGTAGGTAATCTGGTGCTGAGAGGACAGCCCTGACATTGACCTCAGATTATAAACTGCTGCCCCTCTTTGCCTGGCACGTTTTGCAATAACAAATACAGCCAGGTATAACCAGGAGATCCATGGTGAGGATATGAGTTCTATTAAGACAACCCAGTTAGCTGAGATAAACCTTTCCCTGGCTAAATCACACAGTGACATCAAATAATCATATTACTTTTTATAGTATCCTATTTCTTCTTTTGGAGTGTGTGTTTGATACAGAAGGTGTCATGTTCGAGGGGCCAATAAGTTTAATGATAAACCAGTCGCAACAACAGGGTGGGTGTTTCTGCGATGCGCTCTGAATATTATCAATAACAGCCTGTGTGCGTTTGTAAAGTGCGCCTGGATCCATCCATCCGTCAATCGCTCTCATTTCTCCTCCACAGGCTTCCTCCTCCGCTGTTAGGATTCAATTAACACAGTGCAGGCAGCCATGGCACCCTCATTAAAGCTAATTAGTTAAAACATCAGCCAATCTAGCGTTAATTGGCTTTGGTAATTAATTCAGCTGCTAGACCATATGAAAGCAGCAGGGAGAGAGATAATGAGAGGGAGCGAGGGATAAAGAGAGGGCGGACGGGAGGGCAATCAGAGGAGAGGGGAAAGATGAAAGACAGAAAAAAGGAAAGAAGATTTAAAGAGGAACATAACTAATTGACAGGTCTTCTTTCTGTACTCTGAATAGTTGCACTAAGTTGTAAAAAGCTCAAAAGATGCGCTGACATTTTTCCTTACAGCATGAAATTGTCTGATTGTGTGTGCTGAGTCATGGCGTCTATTTCAAACTTGCTGATGCCCCTCCTTGCCCACTGACTCGGCACATTACCGCCGCGTAATGAGGCCCCTTTGGGATGGAAATGAGTGCCGACAGGCCTCACGCCCACACCTCTCTGTCAGGTATCCTTACTCCCGCAGACAGCTGAGGAAGGAGAAATGGAAAAGAGACAGACTGCAGAGAGGGCATAGGACAGTGAGAGGAAAAACATCCCTTTGTGTTATTGTGCCTATTATTAAATAGTTATAATTAAATCAAATGTACAGAGGAAACTGTATGTTCCACACTCAAAAAGTATGTTCATAGAGGTAATATTTCCAAAAAAAATCCAAATCCTAAATCAGTTATTTTTCGATCATAATTATCCATAACAATTTAATTTAAAGTGTGAGTTATGGTAAGATTAATATATTTTATTTTTAAATAGCTGAGAGAAAGAAAGATATTTTAGATAATCCTACAAGAGAACCTTGAATCCATCATTTAGATTTTCTATTAGCCTTGGTTGTGTTTTAAATAACAACTGGAGCGAATTATAAACGTATATTTTGTATTTCACTTCCAGAAACATACAATTATTTAACACGGTACGTGGCTTTCAGTAATTTACACTTGCTTTATATAAAATAGATGTTGGTATTAGTCCTGCAGAAGATTGGCAGGGTGTGTGTGTGGCAGGGTGTGTGTGTGTGTGTGTGTGTGTGTGTGTGTGTGTGTGTGTGTGTGTGTGTGTGTGTGTGTGTGTGTGTGTGTGTGTGTGTGTGTGTGTGTGTGTGTGTGTGTGTGTGTGTGTGTGTGTGTGTGTGTGTGTGTGTGTGTGTGTGTGTGTGTGTGTGTGTGTGTGTGTGTGTGTGTGTGTGTGGTCTTGAATTGAGACATAGCCTGTATCGGCTAGCTGTGCCTCTGCTCTGTGGGTCAGTGCTTGGTTAATGCTCCATTAATTTACTTCTTTCTCCCTCGCCGCTGTCTCTCTCTCACACACACACACATGCACACACCAGGCACACACACACTGACAAGGTGATTGATTGAATAAACAGCTGTCAGTAGTTGGAGATAACCTCGCCAGCATCACACCGCTGTCTCTCAGACGCACTCGCGCGGCAGGGTCCCTGGAGTAAAAACCCACATTACACATGCTGACACACACTTGTAAACAGACGCACACACACACACACACACAGGGACCATCAGATGACCATTTATCAGCCTATGTTCGGAACCAGGCAGCTGATGATTTATGGCTTGTTAATTTCTTGGTTTTTCCCTTTTGTTTTCCTTAATCTTCCACATTTTATATCAAAGTGTACTCCTTTTTAGTTCATGCTGAACAGCAAGTGGGTTTACAAATTATCTCCACTATTCCCTTTGATACCATACAAAATATGTAACATGTAGTAGCATTGACAGTTTCCCCATGATGCCAAAATCTCCTGTCCATGTAGAATAAATGCATCTGCCGATTTACATATCACTCATTCTAAGTGCAACGTGCATATGTTTACACACCGAAATACTCCCTTGACTTAAACTGACACATCCACACTGCTACTACTCTCACACACACACACACACCTTTCCCCTCTCTATCCGACCATCTCTTCATCCCTCCTCTCCACCGTGCCGACATTTCATTTGCTTTTCTAAAAGTGACAACCCCAGGGAGCGAGGGAGGGGAGGGAGGGGAGAGATAGTGAAAGAGCCTGGTGATGAGTTTTGAGCAGGGCGTGGAGGAGTGCTATTTAAAAGCGCCATGCATCATTGTCAGGGAGTGAGGATGAGCAAACAAACACACACACACACACACACAGTCAGACAGACGCAGGAAACACACACGTGCACGGAGAAGCAGTGCGACGAAGCCGGGGTGCCAAACTGAAGTTGACCCCCGTTCCATCTCATCAAATGTCCTCCGAATGAGCCACAGCCTCATCTATTTTGCAAACACACACACACACACACACACACACACACACACACACACAGCTAGTGATCATCCTAGTGTCTAGCCTGCTTAAATCACAGCTCACTTAAGAATAAACCATATCACCTCCTCTCTGGGAGACGCACACACACCTTGGTGGTCCCATTTGTGTTAATGCGGCCCCTGGTTTTGGGCTTTAGGGCTCATATTTGCCATTATGGAGATGATGGCTTTACGGGGGCCTCTCACCTCGCGTTGGTCGGCAGGGAGAGAGGGGAGTGTCGAAATGAAGGCTGACACCTCAGTGGGATTTATTTGATTGTGGATGCGAGGCGGTGTGATTCTGGAGAGGGGTGGGGGGGGTGAGACGGGAAGCCTCGGGCTAAGTGAAAAGAAGAAGAGATGACGGCAGGGCGAAGGGAAGGGGAAAGACAGAGAAATAAAGGAAAGGGAAAGGCACAGGAAGAGATTGAGGGGGAGCAGAAGTGGCCCTCTTTCCCTTTCCGTGAATCAAATCAAATTCCCCTTATCGCACATTATTTGAAGAGGTTATCGGGCGCGGTAATGCGGTTACACGCCGGGCCGCGGCTGAGAGATTTCCTTGTTTACCGATGTTGGCGGGTGTTATAGCTAACCGGCCACACGAGAGGGGAGGGAGGAGGAGGAGGAGGAGGAGGAGGAGGAGGAGGAGGTAGAGGAGGGGAAGAGGGGAAAAGAGGGGTAGCGGGCATGACACTTGATGCATGTCAGAAAACTCATTTAGGGGAACAACAAGGAGGGGGAACTGAAGTGTGTGTGTGTGTGTGTGTGTGTGTGTGTGTGTGTGTGTGTGTGTGTGTGTGTGTGTGTGTGTGTGTGTGTGTGTGTGTGTGTGTGTGTGTGTGTGTGTGTGTGTGTGTGTGTGTGTGTGTGTGTGTGTGTGTGTGTGTGTGTACTCCCACAAGGAGATGACAGTTGTTCAAGGACAGGAAAGCAGCCTCTACATGGAGACACTTTGTAATTCCATTTGGAAAATGCGCTCCTGTGTTTTGTGAGTCTGCGCGTTACCAACATACGGTGTGTGTGTGTGTGTGTGCCAACTCATAAATCCGGTCCTCCTTTTTTTCTGACTCTTATTGTTGTGCTTCAATCCAGTTTACATGCTCAGCGCTCATTAGCTGATTGTGTGTATATACTTTACAAGAGAAGTCAATCCCTTGCAATGGAGATAAAAGATAGAAAATGGTCAACAACGTGGTCGCGTGTTAAAAAAGTTGGAGTTTTTTGCGAACGCTCAATCCAACTAAGCGTCTTTGAATGCGTAATTTCATCAAAATCCAGAACACGAAACTTTTTGGGGGTCACGAAGAGTCCTGGATACAATCTCCATGTGTCCGAGATAAAGCGGAGGGATGACACGCAATACAGGTCATTAAATGGGATTTGGACCCACAGTGTTGCGAGTACATGGTGTGCCTCTTAGCCCATTGAGCCATGAGGACACCCAAATGGTTTTTTATCTCTGGCCCCATTGAGAGCCAGTATTGAGCTGACAATCCCCGTCCTCTCTGGAGGTGGCCTTTTACCTCAGCTCATTGTAGTCTGTGACTGGGAGCCCGTGCTATCTAGCATCTATTGATTCCGTCTTCATCTGGACCAAAGCAACACGGGAGAGGGGAGAGAGAGAGGGAGCAGGTGTGTGTGTGCAGCAGAGCAGAAAAGTCAAAGAAAAAAGGAAGATGAAGGCTGCTTCAAGAGTTGAAAGGGATTGAACTTGCCTTGTGATTACACACATTTGACACATTTTCATCTGGAACTGAAACCTAAACTAGAATTTTTCTTTGACATTACAGAAAAGGAAAGAAGTAAGAGGAGAGAAAAGGAGTATAGATCCTAAAAAACCTGTTTGAGAAGGAAGGACACTCAGAGAAAGCCATTTATATCCATGAAGAATGCTGTGTGTATCAACAACTTCATTGCGATCTGCCACAAAGTGTAATGGGTTCTTCCGTTTTTCCATAATCCCGCTGACAAGCACACAAACAGACCTACAAACTGAACCAAAGAAACATAACCTTCTCAGCTGGTTTAGTCAATATAGGCTGGAAGAAGAATATGAGGACAGAAACTTAAGGAAATGACCGTTAAAGGCAAAAAGGAAGAGTGGGTGCAATGACCAAAGTAGGGTCATAAGGGAAGTAGAGTAAGAATATTAGGACGAAAGCAAAAAGGTGAAATGTCAGGCAATACAAATGCAAATAAAGGAGGGATAGAAAAAGGAAGATTCCTCCTCTGCTCTCCACTCTTCCATATGATCGAGCTCTCTCCGCCTTACAATCTGTTCTCTATAATTACCTATTGTGTGTGAATCCTCATTATAACATTAGTTAAATAACTTAACTCATGTTAAGTGTAGGTTTTAATATTGTAGATCTACTTTTGGACTGGTTTTCATGAAGTCTAGTTAAGCTAATTTATTTAGAGAGAAATGCAACTCTAACTCTGGAGATCTAAGGTCTAACAAACTGGCTTGATGATGTGTTTTTATCTGTGATTGGTGTTGAAACTGACATTTAGGATAGGGTTAGTGGCATATTGATAAAACACCTGTTGAATTGGAAATAAAGAACTCTTTCCGTTGAGTTTAGACCATCCAAAGTGTCCATGTCAGTGCTCTACCAGGGAGTAAAATAAATCAGACATAAGATACAAAAGTCAGTGCTTCTCGCCAGTTATTGGATATTGTTTTGTGACAGGAACAAAAACCAGCGAGGGCCAATACGTGGATCAGGTTACTGAGATCAGAAGGAGGGAACATGGTGAAAGTGATGGGGAAAGGAAAGAAGAGAGAAAGAAAAGGGTGGAATCAGAAAAACGAGAGGTAAAGGTAGCAAAAGAGGAAGATGGTAGGGAGAGAAAGTCAGAGAGAAAGAGAGATGAGACAATCCATCTTGGCACATTAGGGGGGGATCAAGCCTACACTCCATCATGGCTGTCACACGGATCCACACCTCCTCTCCTCCATCCATCCATCCCTCGTTCGCTCCGCCGGCCGGCATTTCTCTGAAGAATCTCAACGCTAAAAAGTCCTGTCAGGCCTATTTCCTTGTTATCGCCCACCCCTCTCCTCCTGACTCCGATACCTTCCCTCCGCTCCCGGAGATTAAACGCACCCGTGTTGCGCCTCAGGGTGTACGTGTGTGTGAAGTCCAAAGCAGGACATGTGGGAAGCGCGTAGGTGTGTGTGTTGCCCTCGACATTAATCATCTTTAAGGCGCTGACAAGTCTGGTGTGCGACATCACATCACATCACATCAACACCCTTCTCCCCCCTTTCTCCTCTTCCCTCTTCTTCTTCTCCCGTGGATTTATCTGTCCGGTCGCCTCCCCCCCGTCACTCACTTCCCTCAGGGAGCGTTTGATGGAGGGATATAAATATAGGGGGATAAAAAGGAAGCAACACAAGGGGTGAAAGACGGTGACATCACACAGGTTTAAAACATATTAGAAGGAAATAGAGAACAGGAGAGAAATAAAAAACGGATCGACTCCTTTGATTTTATTATTATTATCAGTTTAAGTTTAGCATAAAAACAAAAAAATCTTGAGTTTTTACATTTTAAAAGTGCAGAGTGCATTTTCAACTCTTAAATCCAGATCTTGTGGCAGAGTAAAATATTTCTCGACTTGTGCCAATGTTTTACGTTATCTTTTTCCATATTTACATGTGTACTGCGATTCATACATTATTTTGCAATTTTTAACCACATTTAGTTTCTAGATCTTTGCATGTTTTTGTGTGGGCTAAACATAATGCCCCACTCTGGTGGACAATAAAGTTGTAACTGCTGTTGAATTTCCACCTGTTCCGTCACATCAGAGCACGTTCAATTTGTGTCCTCTGTGTTTGCAGTGAGGAGACAGTTAGGTATTGTGCCTGTTCTGAGGCAGCTGAATAGACAACACAAAACTGCTCCACTTTAGTCTTTCCTTTTGTTGATTGTCTACAACATTGTGTTGTCACACCCATGCCTCTACATTTATTTTCATTGCTTTTTTTCTTTTAATAAAGCAAATAAAAGTCACATCAAGGCAGAACATTCCACAATTAAAAGGAAAATCATTGCACATTGAAATGCTAAATAAAGAATATGCTCACATTGTGCAAATACGCATTTGCTTTATAAAAAAAAAAATGTTTTTACATTACAAAAGCTACAAACTTAAAATAATCAAAAAGGGTGGTGTGTGTGTGTGTGTGTGTGGGTGTGTGTGTGTGTGTGGTGTGTGTGTGTGTGTGTGTGTGTGTGTGTGTGTGTGTGTGTGTTGTGTTGTGTAATCCAAGGTGTGTGTGTGTGTGTGTGTGTGTGTGTGTGTGTGTGTGTGTGTGTGTGTCATCCAGGTGTGTGTGTGTGTGTGTGTGTGTGTGTGTGTGTGTGTGTGTGTGTGTGTGTGTGTGTGTGTGTGTGTGTGTGTGTGTGTGTGTGTGTGTGTGTGTGTGTGTGTGTGTGTGTGTGTGTGTGTGTCTGTGGAATAGAAAGAGCCCCATCAGCTGCAGACAGGGATTGGATCTGTCTTTGTTTGCTGTGGCGGATGGCGACGGCTTCAGCATGACTCAAATTATCTTGTCAAAGCAATAAAGGGGAGAAGAGAGACGGGGAGGGGGGGTAGAAAGAGAGATGGAGAAACAAGGAGAGAGAGGGGGGATATAGTGGAAGGGGAGTGCAGTGGTGGAGGAGACAAAGCAGAGAAGAAGAGATGAGCAACACGAAAAAGGAGAAAAGCGAGAAAAGTGAACAATGAAATAATCAGAAAGGAGATGAGAGATAGAAGAGAGGGGGAGAAAGAAATGAAGCAAATAAATGGATGGTAGGGAGCAGAAAATTATAAATGGATGAGGCTGGAGGGAAGGAGCGCAGAGACGGGTCAGGTGTTGGGGGGAGAGGTAGAGAAAGAGAGGCAGAGGGGGAGATAGAGAGTAATCGATTACCTATTTTTCAAAGTCACTTAACGTGTCCAGTGCTGTGGCTCTGTTAAGTAGCGATGCAGGAGAATGGGAGGCCGGTATGCACACACACGCTCTGAAAAAGAGGGGGTGTGTGTGTGTGTGTGTGTGTGTTTGTGTGTGTGTGTGTGTGTGTGTGTGTGTGTGTGTGTGTGTGTGTGTGTGTTCCCCACTAGTTGTCTCTTGATGAGTTCACTCGCAGGAAACTGTTCTGACATACCAATATGTGAGCAAGGATACGTGTCCCCGGAGAGCTTTGTGTGCATTTTATGTGTGTGTGTGTGTGTGGTGTGTGTGTGTGTGTGTGTGTGTGTGTGTGTGTGTGTGTGTGTGTGTGTGTGTGTGTGTGTGTGTGTGTGGTGTGTGTGTGTGTGTGTGTGTGTGTGTGTGGTGAGCGAGAACCACCAAAGACAAGACAGATAGGAAGTCCCCCCTTACCTGGTCCTCCTGTTGCCGTGGTGACAAGCAGTCTAAACAGGATATCCTGGCTGAGGCGGACTCTTTTGTTCCCGGACTAAAAAAAGCCCATTTGATTGGCTAAATACAGGAAATTAGGAAGTGTCCTCCAGCATTGAGCGCTCAGACACTTTCAATGGATTTTATTTTAAGCCAACTAACACAAACGCAAAGGTAAACTTAAGAAAGTAGGATGTAAATAACAATACTATACCAACACGTAAAAAAAACATACAAAGAAAATGTATGCACTTTCCACATTAAAACATGCATACACACACACACATACCATGTACACATCACTTCAGGGGACATTGCATTGACTTACATGTTTTTCCTGGAGACTTATCCTAACCTTTACCATAACCAACACATGCCTAACCCTAACCCTTACCCTTAACCTTAACCTAATCCTAAACCTAACCAAGTCTTCACCCTAAAATTAATGATTCCCCTCATGGGGACCTCCAATTTGTCCCCATAAGGGAGGCGAGTCCCCACACGTGACTATGTAGACAGATTAGTAATATAGTAATGCTAGGCCACACACACACACACACACACACACACACACACACACACACACACACACACACACACACACACACACACACACACACACACACACACACACACACACACACACACACACACACACACAGGTGGGCCCAACCCTGTGCCCTGCTGATCAAGGACAATGAAGTGAGGTAGTGTTGGCAGACTCTATACAGCATTATCTCATCCAGTGCTGACACTTCTTTAAATCTGGTTTGACCTGAGAGGACACGGTGAAGACTGTGCAGCACTCTATTCCCTTTTCCGTCAGTGTGTAAAGCAGAATTATAATGCACATGCACTTAATGTGTGTGTTTTCAGATAGTAAATCCACAGTTCAAGCCACGCAAGAATACACATACTGCTTAAGTGTCCTTGGAAAACTGAAAGGCTGTCAGGTCAACTTTGGGTGTATTAGTGTGTGTGGCACGACAAACACAGTTGGGTACATTTGATAAAACAATTCGGACAAGGAATATGAGCCTCTCTGGAAAGGATATCTAAGAAGAATTGTACAAAAAAAATTATATTTATTTATTTAATGTTTTATAAAAACTCAAGTCTTCAAACCAAAAGTCCACTAACAAGTGGGGGACCTCACCATGACTATGTCCACTTTTGATGAGAAAGACACAATCTGGATGCAATATCTAAACAATAGGTGGGTGATGGGCTCCTGAATGACTATTTGCACATACTGACGTTTCTCCTTTTTTCCCTGTTTCCTTTCTCCAGGTAAAAAGAAGATGTCCCTGTATGACAGCCAGGCTCCAGTCTGTCCCATCTGCCAGGTGCTGCTCCGGCCCGGAGAGCTCCAGGAACACATGGAGACGGAGATAGAGAGGCTAGCTGCCGTATGCTTCAGGTACGACTAAAATACATGTGCTATTTCTCACACACTATAGCTTTACACCATCCAGTTTATTAATGTTGCAAATACTGTTTCCTTGTCCGTCACATTAATATGTCCTATTTTATTTTATGTTTTTTATGTTATATTTGCCCCATATTTTCACTATTTCAGATCCTCTAAGGCATTTTTTATTTCTATTTGACTTTATACATGCCCCCCTTGTTTTCCATCTTTCTGCTAACACATCTCTGCAAATCAAACTGATATCAATCTCCCAGACAAATACTTCAATCGATCATAAAGATGTGTATTTTTTAAGTCATGGGGTGAAGGCTGAGCTTTAACTCAGCTTTTATGTCAGGCTGACTGCTATTCTGCCTTAGCGGAGATTTTTGGTGCCATAAATCTGCATAAAAGGCAGAGGCATGCGGACGACGTAACGCTAAGTGTTTCCTGCAGGGATTAGGATTCAAACCTGTGACCTGGGGTCCACTGCCCCCCCCCCCCCCCTCCTCTCCTCATGGCAGTTGCACGAGCTGTTTTACGGTGGATAAATCAACTGCGAGCCCTTTTAACGATGGGACACAACCATTAGGATCCATATTTCACCTTGACCGCCCGTCAGGCTGTGTGTATGTGTGTGTGTGTGTGTGTGTACGTGTGTGTGTACGTGTGTATACGTGTGTAGCCTGTGTGACACTGTGTTTGTGTATGACCCGGTGTCCACCTTAGCGGCCCAGCTTTATGATAGTCCCCATTAACCTGGAGGAACAGGGCAACAGATAGCGTCACCCCGCGTGGAAATCACACTTCATTTACCCCCGTTTACACCTCCCACAACCCCTCCCCCCCCCCCCGTCTGTTCTCTTCAGTGTCCCAGGTTTCTTACTCAAATCTCTTCTTACTCTGTCTGAGTCTTAACCTGTCCTCTCATCTCTCCATTACCGGATGTTTCTGGATGATGCGAGCAAACATCAGACCAAAGCAGTGACATGGGGGAACCCATTGTCCTCAGTGCGAACGGGTTCATTTGTATTCCTCCTTTACTTAAAGTTATAACAAAATGACTTTACAGAAACATACATCTTCTAACAAGTGACCCATAAAAAAGGGGGAAAAAATGAGTTTATCAAAAGGTCTCAATCTCATGGCCTTCAGCCGATTAAGTTGGCTCGCTTATCAATGGGGATTTGGTAAAGATGACTCAAAAAACTTGGTAAAATTGGCATGAAATCATAAAAACGTTCTCTTAAACATCGATGTTGATGTCTTGAGTGACTACCAATTCACAAAGTGTTCAGTCAGATGCCTACATAAAAGAACATGATATTCAACAAGCCATTTGGACTTAAATGAACTTCCTTTGTCACATGCAGGCTCATAAGAATATACAGCCCCTGTCTGTCAACCAACATCTTTAGGACTACCTTTGCACAGGTGCGCCACATTTTTCTCACAGCCAATCAGAATAGACTTTGCTTTTCCAAAGGAGGGCTAAAGGGTGGTTAATACAGATATACGGAATCGACACTGTGATACAAATAAAGTGTTATCTTCAAGAATGTTACTTTATATTATTATACGAAATTCCAACGACTGTGCATTCTCCATTTTTAGAGTCTTTATAAAGGTCGGGAGATGTGGCTGGAAAAGTGGATTTTGAGAAACTAGATTTAAACTAAATACAAATAGACAACATGGGAGAGCTTAGTGAGGGTCATCCATCCATCATTGTCTAATATGGGAGGTGTGTGTGTGTGTTTCAATAATTAATAAAGGTTAGTAGTCTGCCCTTCCATCTGTGGGTCTGGGATACTGTGTAAGCACACACTCACAGACACACACACACACACACACACACACACAAATGTGGTTATTTAAGGAAATAGCGTCATCCCCGGGAGAGATGGGATGGTGGCTAACGTCACGGCTGGCTGATTTAGCTCCTGGCCATTAACCCATCTGACTCATACACACACCTCAGGGGGGGGGGAGAGGATATAGAGATGCAGGCGATAACATTTAAAGATATTTTTGATAGAAATGTTCCTTCACACAAAAATGTCTTAGTGTGACTTTGGAGGCAAAGGAAATGGAAGTGGGAGATCAAATAAAAGCAGAGTGTGTTGTGTGTGTTTGTTATATCGCAAAACCAGATTCTATATCACACAAACACACACACACACACACACACACACACACTGTCTCTCCCTCTCCCCGGCTCTCTGCATGGTAGCAGCCATCATTGAAAGTGACAGTGGGAATTTGGTCCAATTTGTAGTAAATCTGCCTTTAATGACGACCAGCGCTCGCTGAATGAAAGAGCTGTGGGTATGGAAACGAAGGTGTGTGTGTTTGTGTGTTTGAGAGAAATGTGTGTGTCCCATATCTGCCGGTCCTCTTCTGTGAATATCTGTTCTTCCGTGTGTTTCTATTTGCTTTTTATTCCTGTTCTCTGTTCTCGCTGCATGTGTATTTGATTACAACTGCCACCCTGTCCTCTCCTATGTGTGCTCCGTGTCGCCTGTTCACGGGCCACAGCTCCTCATGTATGGACATGGAAATCACACACACACACACACACACACACACAGTTGAACAAATGGTAATCTATCATGCCCTGTAAACGTCAGGTGGCTCATGGGGGCAGAGTAATCTACATACCCCGAAAGCCCCTCCTCCTCTTCATGCCCCTACTCCTCTTCTTCTTCCTCCTCCTCCTCCTCCTCCTCCATAATCAATTTGCCTCCATGAGAGCGAGCCCCCGCCTCTCCAGCGGACGACACAAAAAGGCAAAAAGCAATCAGTATCTTGAGGTTAGCGCCATCCCTCCATTCCTCCTTCCATCCATTCCACCAGCTCCCAGTGAAAAGAGACTTATGTATCCCTCTGTCTCTCTGAGGGCCCGCTGGCTGTCACTCAAACTCAGTCTGTCCACCTGAATGATTGATGCTGGTTTGACCAGATGTTGGGACGATGGGCAGTTTAACTGGGAAATTACTGATCAGCTCACCGGTTCAGATTCATTGGAAAATCTTATTTTGTTTCTTACCTTGATTTTTTCATTCATTTTAAAATCTATTGAAACATTTTAGTGAATTAGGATTTTACAAAGGGAATTTAAATATCTCTTTTAATCCATAAATCATATAAAACTGTAAACAACCTTCAAAAAATGTCTACTTTTGCCATGTTTTAAGAAATAAAATGTTATACGAATCAGGCTATGGATATGGTATTAACAAAATCACATGTACAAGCATTCAGTATATAGATAAATAACTAAAATGTGTATTTAGTTTCCTTTCTAATAGTTTGAAATAGGACATGAAAACTATGTCTGGCTTTTAAATGACATCATATATTTTGGACCAACCAATAAAATCATGGTCTAAATATAAAAACGCTATTTTTTGTATCAATTGATTATAAATACAGTATCATCTCAAATGTCCTGACGTGTTTTAGTCAGCGGTCACATCTCTTTCCACCTTTCCCTTATATCCGGTGAGTACGTCATGTCCGTGACCTCACAGGGTCCTCGCCCCTCCTTTAGGTTAAACAGGTTCAGAGAGAGGTCTGTGTGAGGTGGGGGGACAGCGTGTTGTAAGACGTGTTTAAAGCACCCTCACCTGTCTCACCCTGTTCACACACAGGCCTCATTACCACAACACATTTATAAAGTGCTTTGTCTCCCCCCTCTTCCTTCCTCCCTTCCCTCCCATCTGTCTGTGTGTTTGTTTCGCTTTGCTGTGCTGCTCATTTCCACACTCTCCTCCTTGCTTTGACATGGCAGGCAGCTGGAATATCCAGCCCCCATAACCCTCCCCATCAAAAATTCATACAACCGGGCAAACAGACGTGTGAAGCTGCGAGAGTGAGGCGGCGACACCCCGACTCCCCCATCAATCCCTCTCTTTCTCTCTCTCTCTCGTCTCCCTTCATCTTCACCTCACTCTCTCCCTCACCTCACATTTCATCTCCTTCTCCCTCTTTTTGCTTCCCCCCCCTTCTTCACTCCCTTTCATCTCTCTATCACCCCCTTCTGTCATTGTGGCAATTTTCTCCCATCGTGGCAGGCATGCGACTGCTGTCCCCCCCCCCCCTTCTCTTGTCGCTGTTTGACACTGTCAACAAGCAGGTAGAGGTGGCTGTTATTGTTGATGCCTCTGCAGAGGTTCCAGGTAATGAATAAAAGAGAGATGGAGATGACAGAGACAGAGAGAGAAAAGGGGAGAGACAGGTGGGGGTGTTGGCAGATTCCCCTGCATTACACAGCAGCTTGACTGTGTCACCCGTGTTTATTCTCTTTGTTGGTGGAGGTGAAGCTGCTGTTCAGCTTTCACACACATATACAGGACACACACACACGGTAGCAAGACTATACAGATGTAAATGCACGCAGGTACACACACAGCAGAAGCCGTAATGATACATTTCCCCAGGTATGTGTACCAAGCACACGCAAAGACATTTAAGTCATAACAGACATATGTGTAATTGTATACATATGCTAACTCGCCTCTCATCTCAGATCACATGGAATCAATCACATCCAATGGAGCACTCACAGAAAGGGAAATGACAACTAATGAGTTCATAATAACTTTCACAGCAGCTCACTAACCCTTTTTTATTTTCTAGGTTTCTGATTTATTTTCACTGGTTTTAAAAATGTGTTTTTCTCTATGTCTATTTCTTCTATTTTGGAATCTTGGTTCACCATGTACGCATGCGAGATTAACAAAGTTGGATTCACAAATGCAATAGGGGACGAGTTATTGTTATTCAAATGGTCTTTGTGTGTGTAAGTATTCCTGACATTTACCTCAACAATTACGTTTGAGTATTTATAAATCCAAATCCTGCTCGATTCCCCCTAAAACAGTGCAGTATATTTGAGAGTGACCTAGAGTATCCAGTCGCACAGGATTAGAGCCTGCCAGCCATATACTAAAACAATCCGGACTGTAAGGTTGTTGGCTAAAACTTTTTTTTAAATAGTGTATCTATCCTTTAAACAATTTGTTTCCATAGGGTGATTCCCTATAGCTAATGAAGTCACCAGCCATGCAGTTCCTCACTAAGTAAACACATGAACTCTGTTAATAGTGAGGGCATACACTTGTTGTTTGAATCCCTACAAATGTAAAGACGAGCAACTCTCCACATCATATATTGTGCATAAAGAGAAACATACTTTCACACTACTCCCCCTCCTCTATCTCATCACACATTCGTTCGCAGCTATGCATTATATTCCTGTCTTACATTCCCCTTGTCTTGCTCCTGTGCATCACTTTGTCAAATCTTCCCTCAGATAAGTGACACATAAATAAGGCTTCTTATTCTTATTATCCACCCATCCAGCCATTGAAAAAGGAAACCCCTTGTCTACCAGGGCATGCTGTCAGATTAGAGGTCGCGCTCAATTCCGTCTCCGAGGGGGTCTGCGGTGCTAACAGGGTCTCCATGCAAACATGACAACCCTGTCTCGCTTTGTCAACGTCGAGCCTGCCGCCACGCATCAAAAAGCTAAGAGAGGCAAAGTCAGATAAAGAGCAAGGAGAAGGAGAAGAGGTCAACAGAAGAAAAGTGAAGGAACAACAGATCAATTGAGGAGGGGGAGTACATGTATCAGATGGGTACAGTGTCAGAAAAGGGATTTGAAATAAAGTAACAATGTGCCGGTTTTATTTGCAGGATAGAGACTAGATTATAGATTTGATCGTCTCTTATCTAAAATGCCACACATGTATCTATCTACAGGAAACAGCTGGAACGTGTGTTTCTTACTTTCTTTCCTTCATTCTTTGTTTCACTGTACTCCCCCTCCTCTCGTTCCCTTCTTCCACATAACATTTACAAGTCAGCCGATTGTCCTCCGCATATTGCAGAGTTAAGGCGACCGCAGGCTGCCTGCACTGGCAAATCAAATCACTGCAAAATCAGTTATTTCCTGCTTTTGCCACCGCGCAAAAAAAAAAAAAAAAGCGATTTGTGTGTGCATGTGTGATGAGACAAATGTAAAGGAATGATTGCCTCAGTGGAGAACATCCAGCTGATGTTCCTAGTAATCCTACCATTAGCGGTAATGTTTTCAATTACCATCAAATAGGGTAGCAGAAGATGGACGGATGGATGGATGAAAAGAGGAAAGACAGGCCGAGGGATTTAAGTGAATACATGTGCAAACCTTCCAAAAAAGATGTCATGTTTTGTTTTAAAGATAAAACAAGATCTCCGAGATGGGAGAAGAGATTCTATACTGCACTGCATACCACGAAGAACTCACTGCATCCTATGTTTGTCTTTGTTCTCGCCTGCAGTAAGAACCATTCACCCAAGGATGGAGCAGCCACTCCAGGAACCCCGAAGGTGAGAATCTCTAATTATTCCTGTGTAAATCATGTTTGAAATACTGGCCTTTTACCACCTGCTGGAATCAGAAATGCCTTAAATGCAAATAGAGAGAGGGGCATTTTGATATATAGTTCTATACTGTAAGAACTGTTTCGTCGATGCCCCTGTTCCTCTCCGCTGCACTAAGGAGAAATCAGCTGTACTGGCCTCTGCCTTATACCCTACACACATTCTAACACACACACACACACAGAGAAGTACCAGTCTCCCGTGGTCCAGCAGGCAGCAGAGCCAAGAGGCACTGTACTGTGATTGTTCCAATTAGAGAGGAAGAGATGCAGACAGACAGAAAAGGGGGAAAAGGATTTATGATTCCATCAACTCCACATTCCCTATAGTGTCAGCATCCACTGATCGCCCTGGTTTTATAGGAACAAAAGACCTATCTGTGTCTGTAACATAATGTCTAAATAGTAGATTTGATTCAAAACCTGAAAACTGAAACTCACATTTCAGAGGATCTAGACTTCCTAACTGCCAGGTCTGAAAACCTATGACATAGAAACTTCCTCTGGAGGTAACTTTGGGATGTTAGAGTATAACACACTACAATTGTCTTTAAAAAGGGCTTTTAATGTTGTACATATTTTAAAAACCTGCTATTGCGTATAAATCAAACTGACTTTAGCAAAAGCCAGCTCATAAGGTATCTTGTTAACATAGATCACATGATATGGTGACTTTATAAAACAGTGAATTAACTCCACAAAGTTTCAATCTAACCTCTGAAAGCACACTCCATGTTTGTTTTCATTCTGACTGATGACCATGTAAAAGTCAGATGGCCTCCCGCGGATTAAAAAAACATCCTACGTGCACATGAATGCAACAAAGGAGCTCCAAAATGATTCAAGAGACCCATTTTCATTCCCACACACCTTTGGGTGCTGACCCCAGGCTTACAGCAGCCCTCACACTCTGTGGGTGGGCTTGTACTTGAGAGAGGCAGACGGAGCAGGGGTGAGCTAAGACCCCCCTCCCCGGCCGTGACCGTGCATCTCCCCGCTGTGGTTTAGTATTCAGCAGCAGGCTGGAGAGGAGAGGGCCAGTCTGAAGCACAGGGGTCTGCTAGGGCCGTATGCACCCCCCGCCCCCCATTAGATCGGAGATTAACCCAAACGCGACTACTTATTATTTATTCTACGCTAAGGTGATTGGGTCAGACTAAAACATGTGATATCTGTAGGGACACACATGTTGGATACTACATCATCTCATACGCATGTGAACAGATTAAGATCTCTTTAAGGCCTCTTTGTATGCCTTTATTATTAACACACGAAACAACATGATTATTTTTTCCAAAACACAGTCATTTCAGTCAAATAAGGAGTTACAACTTCAAAATGTGTGTTAATTGCCTGGATTTAGATTGAAATGAAGCCTATCTTCTTTACATGTTGATGTTATTGATTGGTTTAAGAGACCCTCATTTCATTGGAAGATCTTCATTTCTAATGGCTGTGCAGACACCGTTAAATGTCATATTCTAATGATTAAACTTAAACATATTCCCATGTGGCACCCAGGTAAATGATTCCTGACCTTCTTAAACCTGGCTAAAAGAGAAAGCCCACACACACACACACACACACACACACCCACACACTCTCACACACTTACAGAGGCATAAAAGCATCATGCATAATGTCCAATTTACTGTGGCAGCACTGGAGGTTGGTCATTTCTCACAATATTATTATTAGATTACTGCTGTCGAGCACTTAAGCCTCTGCTCTGCCCCCTTTCCGCTTGATTAATAGGAGACGACTGTAAATACAAATATTTCATAGCTGCCTTGTAAAAACAGCAGAGCAAGTCACATAAAAACATAAGCACACACACACACACAACACACACACCCACACACACACACACACACACACACACACACACACACACACACACACACACACACACACACACACACACACCACACACACACACAGCTATAGCTCTACCTCTACCCTTGTTCTCTTTCTTTCCCATCATTATATACTTTGTCTTTTTCACTTGAGGAATTCCCTGGATTGTCTTTGTCACACAGAGGGGGTTAAA
>NW_022991088.1:0-51444 GCF_902827175.1 Gymnodraco acuticeps | reverse complement strand
CAGACAGACAGACAGACAGACAGACAGACAGACAGACAGACAGACAGACGACAGACAGACAGACAGACAGACAGACAGACAGACAGCACCAGACAGACAGACAGACAGACAGACAGACAGACAGACAGACAGACAGACACACACACACACACACCACACACACACACACACACACACACACACACACACACACGCACACACACACACACACACACACACTGATGTCAATAAAAGCGCTCAATATACAGCTAATTATTTCTCAAACAAAACCACCAAGACAAATGTAAGTGAGAGAGAGAATATTTGTGTGTGTCCATGTGTGTTATCTATTTTCAATTATGGGATGGGAACAGATTACAAGTGATATCCAGACTATGAAAATGAGTCAGATTAACTCGCTGCTCTGGCTTCTACTTGTTTCTACTCTTCAGACTCAGTGGAAGAACACACTTCCTGTGGCTGTGGACCCAATGGGTGGCTGGGATTTTTAGTATTTGCTTCAAGCTTTCCCACATACCATGCATATACTGTAGCTGTTTTGGGTATTTGTTGGTAATGTTTGTTTACTGACTGTAATTATTGTAATTTCATGTACATTTAAACCGATGTATATTGGTATACTAATATGTTCCCAAATGTGTTTTCCGGTCTGTACCGACTACCTTGTCATTGTTGAACAGCAAAGTGAACAGATGGGGCCACAGTGAAGCCCCTTACTGTAATAGCATTGTATTGTCCTCATAAATGGGGAATTCGGGCCTCTCCCTAATATTGACCTGTTTCAAGACAAGGCTCTATGCCAGGGGTGGGGAACCTCCGGCCCCCGGGCCGTATACGGCCCGCGAGACCATTTGGTAATGGTCGAGGTAATTAAAAAAAAAAAAAAATTAAAGAAATCTATTCTAGACCGCAAAATAATTAAACAAGCGAGTGCCTGTTTTTCCTGGCAACGGTCATGGTCCTTGAACACAACACGAGCCTAACGTGTCATCACGTGGTATATGTCTCGTCTGGGGTGTAGTTCTGACGGAGAGCACCAGAACGCGGCTCCGGCACTTCAGAAAGTGCAGTACCCATAAGGAGCCGTACACATGCCGCAGTTTCTGCGTGGCTGTGTCTTTAGTTGAAAGCCCAGTGGTGATCTGTTCATCTGTCATACTGATCATACAGTCAATAACATTGTTGTTATTAGCATCTGGTTAGCTAGCTATGCTAACGAATATAAGAAGCTTTTTCTACAACCAGTGAGGTAAAGGTACATCTTTATATGATCATTATAGTTATAAAAAAACAAGAGAATAAAGTAAACAGGTATAAAATACTAAATGACAGTAAAAAAAAGTTGTTATTAATAAACAAGAATACAGTTTAAAAGGAGAGTGATTTGTAAAATATCCATAAAGAAAAATAAAATCTGCTTCCAGTTCTGTTTCATATGGATGTTGAGAGATGTATCCATAGATCTCTTCATTTTGCTCTCAAAGTGCACCAGATTGATGCTTTTAACTTCCCGGAGCATGCCCCCCCGGACCCTCCTAGAGGAGGTTAGGTCCCCCCCACTTAAATCATGTCCACATGGATAGGAAACTAAATACATTTGCACACATCTTGTGTCCATATCTTTCTGTTTGGTGGTCATGCCACACCGTGCACGTGAATGCATACGAGTCATGGCAAGATATCTGGATTAAGAGGTTGCTTTTTCTTTGCACAGCATGAAAGAAAGGCCAAATGAATGGGCTGTGATTTTTAAGAAGAGGTCAATAATTTGTACGGCCCTCGGAGGATGTTGAAAAAATTGAAATGGCCCTTGAGAGGAAAAAGGTTCCCCACCCCTGCTATATGCTGATAAAATAAATCATCAAGTTTAATTCATTTTACTAGAATTGTTTTATTAATAACATTTCAAACATTGCTTTAAGAATTGGTGGTATAAATTGTATTGTTTTGAAACATACAATATAGAGAAGTGTATGAGTGATGTCAACAGCCTCACACTGCACCCTCACCTCCAATAGTTTTACCTCATTTCATTTGCAGTCAACAATTAACACCAGACTTTTGATATAAATAGTAAACTCTTCATTCGCTTTAAACCGGATATTATTTTGGTTTATTTGCACAGATTTTAGAACATTTATTTATTTGTATTGTTTACTTTCTTTGTCTTTGAGGTCGTTGGGGGAGATTACTTCCTCATTCAGCAAAAGGCGTGGCAGAGGGCTGAAGACTCAAAAAACTCCAAGCAGCCAATTGGGACAAACCATGTGCTCCATGTCCAAGGGGGAATATGAGTATTGTCAATGTCTTTCTGTTAATCTTAATTAGCCCCTTGTTTTATTACATGTCACTGTTAGACGCTTTTATCCAAAGCGACTTACATACTCAATACTGTGGGCAATCCCCACAGGAGCACTTTGGGGTGAAGCGTCTCAGGGACACAACGACATGCTGACTGCAGTGGGTTTGAACCTGTGAACCCCTGATCCCAACACCAACGCACTACCCACTGCACCATACACCTCCCTTTTTTATTTTGGTTTTATTATAATCCTTGAGTAATTATATTGGTACTGTAAAAATGTTATATGTATTTGCGTTATTTTCTGTTGACCCCTTTTATAAACCTAGATATTCAAAATTCTTGGTTTATATATTTGTTTGAAGTTCCTTTAAAAAAAGTCCTGCTGCCTTGCTGCTTGGCGCCTAACAGAGTGTTTCCAGGTTCACTGTGACTCACCACTATCTGAAAGTAGTCGCTGGGGATGACTTCTTCTCCATTCTTCATCCAGCGGACCGTTGGGGGGGGGTTTCCGGTCACAGCACACTCCAGTTCGATGTCCGTGGACTCGTAGGCGTAAGTGTTGGTCGGATAGTTCAAAAACTGAGGAGGCACTGCAAAAACACACAAAACAACAGAAGAAAACTTTAACAAAAAAAAAAAAAAATCATCATAATTAAAGAACTGAGTTCTATTTCACCCCCCATATATGAATAGGCTTTCATCTGTTCGACATCTTCAGATACTTATCCATGGGTTGATTCTTATTTTGAAGACAGAAATTACATTCCAATCCCAGCTAACAGGTTTACAAGTGAAATAGTGACAGTGGAGCTGAGCGACCATCGGTCAGGATGTCCCTGTTACAACACGATGATACTGTTAAACACATCGATCTGCTGTGCAATCTACAGGAGGTTCTGAACCCCACCATGTAAAAAATCTCCAGCTTTACACAAGAAAGAAATCATGTGTTATTATGTATTGTAAATGAAATGGTGGTAACACTTTATATTAAGGTACACAAATTCACCATCAATAGTTGTTAATTAACATGCATATTAACAGTTATTAGACATTATAGAACACTTATTAATGCCTTATTCTACATGACCATATTCTACAAGTAATAAGCCATTAGTTGAGAGTTGTTCCTCAATAACCCTCTAATTAGTGTTGTGCAAGTAAGGAAGTTGTTGAACATGAGTTTTGGTCTTAATATGCGCTGCTCAATATGGGCCTAATAAGGCAGTAGTAGCACAAGAATAGCAATTCTCCCATAATAACACTTAACAAATATGATCTATTCTTATGTAACAAGACATGAAACTATAAGTGTTAATTGTGTCTGAATAACTCAAAATTAGGTATTTATATCGCGAGTTGGGAACTCGACAGTGGTAATGTCCCCATGATCTGAACTGTTATTACCTGCAGGCGATAAGAGCTGGTTGTTTTAACCATTTTCTGATGTCCATCACTGACTATATTCTTTTTATTATTACTACAATTATTATTATTATTGTTATTATATATGTAATATTTTTCACTTTTTCAGCATGTGATTTTTTTTCAAATGAGGATGCATAACGCAGGGTTCTTACACCTTTTCCAAAGTCAAAAATTCAAGCACTTTTCAAGCATTTTCAAGGTGCATTTTCAAGTTTTTCAAGCATCTTACAGCTGTTGTAAATGACATATTTATATACACGTACTTATACTCAAATGATTATTTCCCTACCTCACATTCAATCAGATGTTCTTTATGCTATAAACAACCAAATGTGTGTTTCGTGATAGCATTCTACACAAGGATGAACAATTAAAGAAAAGAAAACAAAGTTTAATATTTCAAAATTAGTGATCTGTACGTAGACTAGGCCTCCCATATAACCTGTCTGAGCCAATATAAAACAATCAGCCAAATAACTTTTCAATACATCATTGATTACTATTTTTGAGGTACTTTTAGGTTGGCAGTGAACATAAGTCAGAGGTACATGGTGTACTTGTATTTATCCCTTTAGTTACTTCACAGATGTGGATGAATGATGTGAAATCTAATCAAGTGTTGAATCAGACTTTAGTTCCACCTGGAGTAAATCCACCAGCTACCCTGCAGTATACAAAGTCATTCAAACTAGCTGCACCTTTACCAGCTTTGAGAACACTTTCATGATCAATCATTATAAAACATATCATATATATTATTCTGAAATGGACCAATCTGCACAACGACTACTTTTACTGTCGCTACTTTCACTATATTTTGATGATAATACTTTTCTACTTTCACTTGAGGAACATTTTGAATGCAGGACTTTTACTGTAACAGAGTATTCCTACACTCTGATACTTCTACTTTGACTAAGTACAAGATCTGAGTACTTCTACTTTTACTCAAGTACAAGATCTGTGTACTTCTACTTTTACTCAAGTACAAGATCTGAGTACTTGTACTTTTACTCAAGTACAATATCTGAGTATACTTATTCCACCTCTGGTAGCGTATTAGCCTGAATTGTAGCCACAAAATCACGCAGAGCTGCATAAAAATAGACTCACAATGGTAACAAGTGGAAAATAATATTTACAAATGTGTACAATGACTTGTACAGTAGGTCATTTTGACTACTCAAGACACCTGACTTATACATCTTCAAAGGAAGACTGTGTTCATTCTACAATTACATGGGATTAACACTAGAACCGCCATCGGGTCAATTTGACCCACAGCTGTTTTTTTATTGTATGTAACTTTTTTTCAATAAAATATTAAAGTCTCCCAGTCCGTGACTTTTCTTGAAAGTGTGTTATGTAGCACCCTCTGTTGTTAAAAATGGTCAATATGAAGTCAGATTGAAGAAATCGCCAAAGAAATGGCCATTTATACCTATTTCCGCCAGCGGGTCATATTGACCCCACCCCTTTTCGTGCTATTGATTTCGCGTGTAGACCATAGGTGTAAACATAAATATGACGTGTTGCTATAGCAACACCCTTTGTCTACTGCGGTTCCTTATAGATTGAGTGAGAGAGAGAGTGTTGTGAGTGAGTGAGTGAGTGAGTGAGTGAGTGAGTGAGTGAGTGAGTGAGTGAGTGAGAGAGAGAGAGAGAGAGAGAGAGGCCCATTCCCAAACCGCCTCCTACACCTTACCCCTCCGTTTGCGCGTTCTCGCGGAGGGTCCGCCATATTGAGGGCTGTTCCAAAGCAACGAGTGTGGAGGGGGGCTATCAAGCCCTCAAACAGCGAGGTTGCGTTCCGATAATCCAAAAATCAGCTCCTAAATTCTAACCCTATCTCCTATTCCTTGACCTCTCAGTGAAACGTCACGGGGTTAAGGGATAGTGGATAGGAGAATTAAAAAGGACTTAGGAGAAGACACTGCGGAACTTTAGAGAATCGACTGCACTTTCACTATCCGACGTGTTTATGATGCGCCAGCGGACGTCATGAATGTGCGTCTGCTGCTGTGGGGAATATTAAACTTGTTTCGGCAAATTCAGATGATAAATACTATTTTGAAGCTTGTAACGGCATAATTACAAGCGGAGAACGGAGTAATTTAACGTCACAGCAAGCATAACAACACCGGTGTTTCTTGTGAGTGTTTCCCCGGTACACCAACACAAACACACAAACACACTCGCGAGCTTCCCCCAGACCAGTAATACAAACGAAAATGTGTCTTCGGGTCAATGTGACTGATTTCGATAGAGCAAGTCACATTTGGTTTAGGCACGAAACATACTACCAGTAGAAATACATTGCTTTCAAAATCGTTCTATGTCGAATCAATAGATTATATTTCGTCACTACAGTATAACCAGAGTTGGGTGTAACGCGTTACTGTAATAATATTACTTTTGTCGGTAACGGAGTAGTGTAACGCGCTACTTTGATAATTCAGTAATCACACTACAGTTACTAACATTGCCCAGACACGCGTTACTTCGTTACTTACTCAAATCAGTCATAATCAAACCTCAACAAATACCTGCAAAGAACACATGCTAAGGTGAAGCTAACGCACAGCTATTTGTTGTTTGTTTATATCACGTAGTCTGTTCTTCTTCTCTGTCTTCCGGTTGTTGCCTGTTTTGAATGACAAATACACACTACCGCCGCCTGCTGGTAAGGAGAGTTATTGCCACTCACGCATGCGCAGTTCGTACGTGCTCGGCGAGTAAAGTAACGAGTAAAGTAACGAGTTACTGTATGTAGAGAGAGTGCGAGAGAGAGAGAGAGAGAGAGAGAGAGAGAGAGAGAGAGAGAGAGAGAGAGAGAGAGAGAGAGAGAGAGAGAGAGAGAGAGAGAGAGACAAGCCAGCACTGCCAGCGATCAACACTAATACACACACACACAACGGAACATACTGTTACTGTAAATGAACAAACACACTTATTCATGATGTCAGACGTTCGTGAGAACTGTTAAGAATGAACACATACGATATAGAACGAGGCACAAAAGGATGTGAACACCAGAATATATCACCCAAATAGGGTTGTTATACAATTGCAGAGAAAAAGAGAAGACAGAAGTGTTGTGATATAGACAACAAAGGTAAAGAGAGAGAAGGAGAATTGGCTACAGAAAGGAATAGAAATAAAAAGGTGGAGGCTGAGGGGAGAAGAGAAGGAATAGAGAAAAGACGATTAGTGATGGATGAAGGAGAGAAAAGAGAGGAATCGGGATAAGGTAGAAGTTAGTGGAGGTGTGAGTTGTGTCCCCATCGATAAGTCATTATCTGCAGTGTAACTTTATCACTGCAGTAATGCTCTAATTAAGAGCTAACGATTTCCTTTAAACTCAGAGCGGCTGCACCACACCAACAGCTGCACAGGCTACACGTGTCCAGGAATTAATCTGAGACGGAACACAGCAGAGGAGAACCGATCGGAACACTTCCTCTAATGTCCACTGCTCCACAACAAATGTTTATCTCAACATTTAATATCATTCAATCAATAAGATGGACTTTTATTAATCCCTCGTGGGGAAATTGTTTCTCTGCATTTGACCACTCCTAGTGTTAGGAGCAGTGTGCTGCCATTGGAGCAGCGCCCGGGGAGCAGTGTGGGGAACGGTGCCTTGCTCAGGGACACCTCGGTAGCACTTGGTCTTGCCGGGACTTGAACTGGTGACCTTCCAGTTGCCAAGCCAAGTCCCTATCGACTTCGCCACCACCGCCAATCGACTTTGCCACCACCGCCAATCAATCAATCAATGTTTATTTATATAGCCCAATATCACAAATGTTACATTTGTGTCAGTGGACTTTACAGTTTGTACAGAATATCAGTATGACACTATGACAATAGTAATATACAGACTTTATTTTGGTTCATGTTTTGTTAATTTCCCCAATATTTTCTCTTGCTATTTATTTATTTGTAAAGTAAGGAAGAGGATAAAAGCCATGTGTGAACATTCTTTTGAGATCTGATCATAAGTGATTTTTATTTTATTTAAATAATATAAAATATAATTTAAATACATGTTTAGTTTTCTCTAAACATTGATGTGGATACAATCATGAACGCATAGCCCTTGAGCAAGGCACCGGACACCCCTCAACACCCCCCACTCCCATTGCTTCCCGGGCGCTGTACAATAGCTGTCCACTGCTCCTGGTACTAGACTCCTGGTGCTAGACTCCTGGCACTAGACTCCTGGTGCTAGACTCCTGGTACTAGACTCCTGGTGCTAGACTCCTGGCACTAGACTCCTGGTGCTAGACTCCTGGTACTAGACTCCTGGTGCTAGACTCCTGGCACTAGACTCCTGGTGCTAGACTCCTGGTACTAGACTCCTGGTGCTAGACTCCTGGCACTAGACTCCTGGTACTAGACTCCTGGTGCTAGACTCCTGGTACTAGACTCCTGGTGCTAGACTCCTGGCACTAGACTCCTGGTACTAGACTCCTGGTGCTAGACTCCTGGTACTAGACTCCTGGTGCTAGACTCCTGGTGCTAGACTCCTGGTACTAGACTCCTGGTGTTAGACTCCTGGTGCTAGACTCCTGGCACTAGGATGGGTTAAATGCAGAGGCCACATTTCACTGTGTGTGCTGTGTGCTGTGTGCTCTGCATGTGAGACCATTAAAAGAGGGTTTCATCACTCCTGTTCTATTCTATTCTCTTCATACCAGTGGATTAATAAATAGAGCAGACGGATGAAAGATTCTTAATTGGTGAAACAGTGCAGGCACCAAACAAGAACTCTTAGACTGTCGGATCAAAGCTGAGGTGTGGAAGCAGGATACACCTCAGAGTTCCCCTTTAACCATATCTTGGTTTAGAAATGTATGCAAATGTATAACCACTTCTGTGTTTAAGGATGGGAAAACAGCTTTCCTGTTCTATGTTTCAGAATTGGAAAAAGTAACCCTCATTGTTGGGAAAATACTGAATGTACTCTTCTAATATCATCATCATATTATCACATGATAACAAAGGCCTTAGGTAGCTGTGTACGTAACCGGATGTATGATTACCTAGAAGAACGTCAGGACCAGGCCCGGACTGGTCTGCTAAGTGGCCTGCTGGCCCGAGATTTTTTTTGTATGTATGTATTGTGAACGCAACGCTGCGCAAATGTGGGTCTGACTCTGCCTCACAGAGGGTGACTGGCTGTCTCCATGATGTGGCCTGCCGACATGGCCACTTTCATACAGATCATACTAATGCCCTCGATTGGTCTGTGTGTGTCATTCAAGCTCGGGAGGGTGTGTGTGTATGTGGCGCGAGCGAGAGAGAGACAGCGCGCGCACCGGTTACGTGTATTGTTGTTAGCATCTGGTGCTAGCTAGCTGCGCTAACGGATATAATGAGCTGTCAACAAGGTGGAGGAGATCGTCCTCTGCTGTCAGACTGAGAGACTGATAACTACAGCTCAGGTGAGGTAAAGGACTCTGAGTGTTTAGATAGTTAACTTAGTCTAAGTTCTCTGTGGGTCTCAAACGGTTTGATCACCATTTATGTAAACACATATTTCCATTTGAGGGGGGAGTGATTAGTAAAATATGCATGAATAATACAAATAGAATGTTAACTAGGTGAAAAAAGGCAAGATACACTTTTAAAACTTGTTGAGAGCTAAAACTAGTCTTTGCTGCTGCCTCAAAGAGGAACAGGGGGAGAGGAGGGAGACAGGAGAGGCTGATTCAGGAGCACAGACACACTCACAACTATAAATGAATAAACAAGTTTCAATGTTTTTTCATATTGGATATGGTGTTATTGGTTATGGCCATGTTCTTATGATTTTATGATTATTTAAATGTATACAGTTCTGTTTCATATGGGTGTAGTCTCTTTATTTCCCCCTCAAAGTGCACCAGATTGATGCATTTAAGTCCAACATTTAAAAAATAAATCTTATCGGGGGAGCATACCCCCGGACCCCCCTATAGCAGGGGTCTTCAACTAAAATTCAACGAGGTCCAGTTTGAGAAAATGTCCCCATGCAAAGGTCCGGAACATCAAAATGTCTAAGTTGCTTTATGAATTAGTGTGATATATATTGAAGTGACCTGTAGCTTTATCAACGTCTGCATGTCATCAACAACTGACTGCCAATCAAATAAAGAAAGTAGGCTACAATTCAAAAACAACAATATTTATTGTCAATTAACATTAGCCTACTTAAATACTGTGGATATGTGTAATGTTCCTCTCGGGCTGCATTTACAAATAAAATAGAGAAAATAAATAAAATAGCTTTTGAAAATATGTGCATCTTAAAAGTGCTTAATTTTAGATAAATAAAATAAAGTGTAGCAGCAGCTTGAGTTTCCCTTTTTCTTTGTTAACCGTTTCACATCATGACTTAACAGTTTCAGCCGATTATAGAACAATATCAGTCTTTACACATCATAGCAATTGAACAGTTTTAAAGTTTCTCTTTCTTTCCCTCTTATATTGCAGCCCCTCACTCACTTTGTTTAATTCAGTGTGAGAATTGAGCTGGAGCTTGTCCTGCCAGGAGTTTAGATCTGGGCTGACATGGAGTCAGGGCCATTCTCATACACATGCAGGTGCTCATTGGTTACAGTGATGCAAACACAGGTATGGTGAAAAAAGAGAGAACTATTCGAAGCAGGAAAAAAACAGCGTAATACCATCTGACAAAGGCCTGTGCTATAATGCTTCAATTAACTGCTATTCTTTATAATATACTCAGATCAATAGGAGACAGAGATGTTAGTTAAAAATCAAGGGTTTTTATTATTATTTACAGCAGGGGTGGGGAACCTTTTTCCTTTCAATTTTTACAACATCCTCCGAGGGTCGTACAAATGATTGAACTCAACTTTTGCTTAAAAAAACTAAAATCACAGCCCATTCATTTCGCCTTTCTTTCATGCTGTGCAAAGAAAAAGCAACCTCTGAATCCAGATATCTCACCATGACTCACGCATGCATGCATGTGCACGGTGTGGCATGACCACCAACACAGAAAGATATGGACACAAGATGTGTGCAAATGTATTTAGTATCCTATCCATGTGAACATGATTTAAGTGGGGGGGGGACCTAACCTCTTCTAGAGGGGGTCCGGGGGCATGCTCCCCCGGGAAGATTTTTTTTAAATATTGAAGTTAAAAGCATCAATCTGGTGCACTTTGAGAGCAACATTAGGAGATCTATGGATACATCTCTCAACACCCATATGAAACAGAACTGTAAGCATATTTTTCTTTTTGGATATTTTACAAATCACTCCCCTTTTAAACTCTATTCTTGTTATTTTTAACAACTTTTTTGTTACTGTCATATAGTATTTTATACCTGTTTTTCATTTAGTCTCATTAATAACTATAATGATCATATCAAGGTGTGCCTTAACCTCACTGAGCTGAGGTTATTTGAGCCTCTCAGGAGAGAGCTCTCTTCCACCTGGTTGTAGAAAAGCTCTTTAAATTCGTTAGCATAGCTAGCTAACCAGATGCTAATAACAACAGATCGCCACTGTGCTTACAACTAAAGACACAGCCACGCAAACACTGCGGCATGTGTACGGCTCCTTATGGGTATTGCAATATTTTAAGGGCTGGAGCGGCGTTCCGGTGCTCAGGACTCCTTTCAGAGGAGACATACCACGTGAAGACACGTTACGCTCGTGTTGTGTTCAAGGAACCTGTCCTTGGCCAGAAAAAAAAAGGTACTCGCTTGTTTAATTATTGTTGCGGTCTAGATTTTCTCTTCTTTTTTGAAGTGAGAAGTTGTCCGTCAGTCGGACTGACGGACGGACTCCCTCCCCCCACCCCCAAAACGAAAACTCTTCGGTTCTCCACGAATTACACAAGTCACCCAAATCAGCGTTAAAAAAGCGGGAGACGCCGAAAAATCCCGTATTAATGTATTGATTATAGCTCCGGGTCCGTATAGGTCGGCGTCTGGGTCCGGATCCGGACCGCGGTCCGCCTGTTGCCGACCCCTGCCCTATGGGATTTGAGGTCCATCCCCAATTAAAATATGTTCACATGGATAGGTTCCTAAATAGATTTGCACATTTTTTTTAAATAGTGACTCATCTCCATATGTTTATTCTGGGGTAGTAGATTTAAAGTTTAGGGCTATCACTACGGGCAGCAACGCTGTAAATATTGACAAATAAATCCAGGAAAATGGCACAAAAGAAAACTGGTAGTGGCCTGGCTGGGTGTATAATTCCCCGCCTGACTTATTGTCCCAGTCCGGCCCTGGGCAGGAAACACTGTTTTAGGAATATGATAGCTATGTGACAATGATTAACATGATGATTCAGCCTCTATGGAGATAGACATATGACTGTCATGTTTATTGCTTACGCAGGCCTTAGCTAATCTGAACTAAACATTGAATACTGCTTTGAACCGGTATTCCTCCATCTTGTGACTGAATAACACCCTCTCTTGTATATGAGCATGTGAAGAACACTACTCTGGGAACTATTTGTCCCACGCAGCTCTGTATGTGATGACTACTTCCATTCTTACAAGGATAATAAATACATGTATCCTGATATTTGGTTCAGGACGAGTGATATTTTTCTAACACTCATCTTCAAGTGAGCAGATCTCTGCCTGCATGCAGCCAATAGAATGTCTCATTCTGAAGGGTGATCATTTGTATACCTGCGTCTTTATTTATTCTCACACAATGTTGTTATATATATTTTTAGAATCCATATTGTCTCTAATCCTTCACATCAAATGTCATCTGTTGCCATGGGTACGACAGCAGTTACTGTCTATGACCTTTTCTGCTTGAAAGGTTTTCTCAAAAGTTAGAAAGAGGTAAGAGGAACAGCTGAGTGTTTCTTCAACAGTGGAAGACAGCAGCTCTGCCCTTGATTACCCAGCAGCCTCTGCAGTGGGAGTTCTCTGAGGGTCCCCTGACGGTTTTTATCTCCGGAGCTGCGAGTTAAACACAGATTTCCTGGTCATCTGAGACAAACTGAGACACACACACACACACACACACACACACACAGTATTAGCGATGCTGCCTCTATAGCTGCACCATAATAACTTCCAGCATTCAAATGGAAATCAGCTCCAACATTCATTTCAATGAACATCTGCTGTGTCTGCGATGATAGCACCCAGTGAAGGACATTCATACACACATTCATTCTGAGTTAAACTCTTCATGTGTAGAGAAACAGCCTCTTTATTTTTGCACTTAACAACTTAATATTTGTCATTAACTGCATCCATGGAGCAGCCCTTATTGTTCACACTGCATCAAGATGTTTTCATGCATTCAGAAAAACATCTTGATGGCTGGCAGATTTTAAAAATACAAAGATATTTATGGGGTAAGGTACCCCTTAATGACAGGGTGGACAGCAATGTCAGGGACACATGAAAAATGTTCAATATTATTATGAAAATAGAATGTACATTATCAAAATGACTCGTTTTATCAAATAACTTGTTGTGGGCAATAAAACCATATAATTATTGTTTAAATGTAGTATGATTTAACCACTTATTACACACACTGTAGTAAGCAGAGTAGTGTGTGGGACATGCCAACATCACGTACATCCAATGAAAAAATAAGGTGTAAAATGAAGGAAACACATTTCAAGAGACCTATCATTGTACTGATATGTGTGTACATGTTTGGCCTTTTATAATAAGACCTCAGAGTTTCATTATTCTGTTACATTTTCAGTGATGCTGATGGGGACACCAAAGTCACTTTATAGTGATATTGACCCAGTTATTAGATTTTAAAGTTAACTTTGTGATAGTTGTTTTGGTATTTAGATAGTGATATATTATTTACATTGCAGTATGTATGCAAATGAAAATGTATTTAGATTTAAATTCGGTGTAAATACTTGTTATTATTGTTATATGTGTTACCATCTCTTACAACTTATTGTCTTCCATTGTTTATGTTTGCAGGACCATACACCAAAGCAGATTCCTTGTATGTGTAAACGTACCTGGTAATCAACTTGATTCTGATCCTGATATACAAGAAGAATAGTAGTTGGTTCATTCTTAAATATGCTTGGAATAGGTACAGGATTTAAATAAAGTAAATCCCCCCACCCCTGGGACAGCCCTGACCCAGGGTACTGCTGTGTCCTGCTGGGACACCGAGGACAGCTCCACCTGTTTGTCCTGACAGGCGGGTGGAGGTCATCACTGCAGACAAACAGGCAGGATGGAGAACACTGCTGAACTGTAACATCATGGAGAGGAAGAAACCAACACAGACTGAGAGAGAGCAGTGCAGGGTCAAAGGTCACACAAGCTGCTGAGTGTAGATACAAGCTGCCACTAGATGCACCAGGCTTTAAGAAGAGGAGAAGGGAAGGAACCAGGAATCACTGCACTGTGAAAGAAGTTGTAGAACATCAGATTGTGTTCAAACTGCAGACTAACCTTCAGTTCTAAAATCACCTCCAACAAGCAGTTATTGCACATAATATCCATTCCCAAACAAAAGAACACACAGATGGCAGTGAATTGAAATGGAGGGTGATATCACCGACCAATAGGAACACGAATCCCCTCAGATTCCTCACAAGCAACCCAGCAGTGTGCAGCAGCGCGGGGGGGCAGCAGATGGTGAGGAGGAACAGATGTGTGGAGCTGATCACCTCACACTCCTCACTTTCATCACATCTGTGTTCTTTTCAGGACTAACAAGGTCACACGTTGTGACTGGTGATGACTGTAAGCTGAAGCCGAGCATGATGGGTAGTAAACAGAGCGGGTCGTCCTGTCAGAGCCCGGTCAGGATGAAAAGACATGTTAAGTCCTTTCAGGCCTGTGCGACTTGATTGAGTTCAAATCCTGGATTACTAAGTTTAAGAGACAAAGGACAGGTCAAGTTGATTAAATTGGTCTACGGGTGGAGTCAGAGAGCGCATTACTCTGGAGTAAGCAGAAATAAATGAGTAGCAGACTGACACAGATTAACAGGCTGAACATACAGATGTAGCACTCTCGAAAGGACTCCACCCAGCGGATTCCAACCCAGGTTGCAGTCGAATAGTCCAAAATTCAGCTCCTAGCGTCTAACCCTATCGTCTATTCCTTGGCCTCTGAGTGAAAGGTCACGGGGTTAAGGGATAGTGGATAGGAGAATTAAAAAGGACTTAGGAGAAGACACTGCGGTACTTTAGAGAATCGACTGCACTTTCACTATCCGACGTGTTTCTGATGCGCCAGCGGACGTCATGAATGTGCGTCTGCTGCTGTGGGGAAACTATGGAAACTACAGTTTTCTATACAGCGGACTACAACATGGATGTTTAATAAGAACGAGGGACTACTGTAAACTCATCTAGAGACTCTGCACCGTGCTCTGATGCTGTTGCTTTATGCTTTATGAACGTGGACAACAGAGAAACATATTCTTCAGGACCAAAGTTGGAATTGAAATAAAGAAGGAAAGTGAAACTTATGCTCGTCACCCTCTCCCTCCGGTCCACATTAATACAAATGATCCCAATACGTATGATTGTATGAACTATGAAAAGATCTTGTGACGACCCCTCCACACCACATGGGGTGCCGTCGAGGGCAAAGTGTGTTTGTGGGTGTTTACAGGTTCCAGTGCCTGATGAGCTGCACCTGGGGAAAGAATATAGGAGGAGCCAAGCCGGACACTCTCTCTCTCTCACTCCTCTGGGCACTCTCTCCGTGCCAGCCTCGGGGACCTGTGGCTGGTTCCTTGCACTATATTGTTTATTAAGAATAAACTATTGTTATATTCGTACCCCTTGTCTCGCCTCCCTGCTTTTTGTTGCAGCCCAGGAGCCGGGTTGTAACAGATGGGGGCTCGTTGTTTTGGACCTGGGAAACGTTTGGTATTGGATGTTCGTTGTGGAAGCGGATTACGCACAGCTGTTGTCGCGGAATGCAGCTGATGGTTTGGTAGCAGGGGCGGACTGGCCATCTGTAGAATCTGGAGAACCACAGAACGGCCGGTCGTCAAGGGCCGTTGACGGCCGGCCGGCCCTTTAAAAAAAAAAATAGTTTAACGTCATAATTTAAGTTGCGCTGACGGCCGACAGAGGGCGACAGCGGCCGCTAATGCAGTTGTGTGGTTCTTATCTGTCAAATAATCATACACGAAGAAGAAAAAAGACCGGCCACACGAAGAGAAGGGATTAGACGCCACGGCAGACAGGGAGAATGAAAAAACATGGATACAAATCAAAGAAAACGAAAAGAAAAAGGTGGGGCCGAGAAGGCAAGAGAGAAAAAGGTGAAGTCACTCGCAGGTGAAGCATATAAATGTCGCAAATTGGCAGACCTTTTTTGGCAGCAGTGCTGCTACAAGCACTATCAGCAGCAGCTTAGAACAAGTGCAAGATGATGAAGAGAATGATGAGGGCGCGAGTTCAGATATACAGCCAGCCTCCTGCGTTCATGATGAGGGACAGAGTTCAGATATACAGCCAGCCTCCTGCGTTCATGATGAGGGACAGAGTTCAGATATACAGCCAGCCTCCTGCGTTCATGATGAGGGACAGAGTTCAGATATACAGCCAGCCTCCTGCGTTCAAGATGAGGGACAGAGTTGAGCTGCTGGAAGAACCAGCTCAACTGGCACGTACAAGTGCAAGGCAAGAGCAAGAGGTGGGTGAGAATTATCCCTTGAACTCAGTGGCGTTTTCTCCTGGAGGCCAAGGGAAGCCAGGCTTCCCCTGAATTTTTGGATTGTACTTATAATTTTAATAAATAAATTAAAACACTTCGTTTAGTTTCGGTAATTATTCTGCCCGCCCATCTCTCACCCATTCTCTGAGTATTTTACAAAGAGTGAAACAGCGCCCCCTAGATGTTATGGTGAAACAGTAGATTGCACTCTGTAGCGAGAGGAGTCTAGCCGAAATTGGCTTCCCTTGGTGAAATAAAAATCGAGGGATTGACCAATCAGATGAGGCTCACGTCATGCCTCACAATCCAATCAAATCGCATCAACTTCAGTTCGTACTGTAACTGTCATCACCGCCCTTAAAAAGTAGCAAGCAACTGAAGCAAGTGCAATTATGGAGGGTAGAGATTTGGAGTAGTTAATCAAACACAATTGTACTAAACTTCCGCTACAGCAGCAACTAAAAATGAAATCTGATGACAGGCTAATGCCCAAACTGGAGCTGTGTACAGAGAGGGAAAAAGGAACTAATCGGACGTAAAACTTTAAATAATAAACAGCGGATTTCTAACATTTGACATTTCATGTGGCCGGACTGGGTCAGTTTCCAGGGCTGAATTTTAGTCTCAGTCCGCCCCTGTTTGGGAGTAGCGTTACGGGGGTGGAGTGTATTGCAGTTTTGAATGTACAGGGAATGTATGGCAGCAACTACGAGCACAGTCATGTTAGTTACCGTGGTTTCTGTCCCTGTTAGGTCTAGTACGGTCTTCCTTGGAGGTCGTAGGGGGGGCTGTTAGTGTGGTGTGAAAGTGGTTAGAGCTATTAGCTCGGGAGCATGCCGAGGCTACAGGTGAAGTTGCCGGTTTGCTGCTCGCTTCGCTGAGCTTACGGTATAAAGTGCGTAAGTACCCGCCGTAACTAGCACCTGAAGACTAGTTGGGGAGTTTGGCTAGTTTCTGTGAGGCAGTTAGAGGGACAGGCCGCGGTAGCATGTATGCTGTGTAAGTAGCGTTAACGTGCCATACAGTGTTGTCAGCATGGGGAGTGTAGAGGATTTTTTGAGCGCACCTTCAGAGGAGCAGCTGGAGGTTTTCTCACATGAGCAGCTAGATGTAAAAATATAAAACATGTCTGTGAAGTTTTTTTTTGAAAATACCAAACAGATCACCCATTGTAGCCATGCCTCATACTGCTCAAACCCCTATTTTGAAGCCCTGTTAGAGAAACGCGGATCTTGGGTCCTTAGCTTGAAAAAAAAGAAAGAAGAGGAGGCGGAGCTAATGCCTGATCAGAATTCTACCGGAGACAAAGTTAAATTTGGTTGTGATATAACGCCATCCTGTTTAAACCACGTCAAGGATTATTTCTGAAATATTATGGAGCTCAAATGCTTTTTCTCTTGCAGGTTTATCACAAGGTGAGTTCTTTTTTTATATATATCCTGCTTTTTAAACACATGTGCTCTACACAGTACAGGTTAGCTCTGAGTGTTAGCGAGGCTTGCTAATGTAAATAAAGGGGTACCATATCTGCTCGGGTGTATTTCCGTCGCTTACCAATGACGTTACGCCCAATGACGTCACGCGTTGTGATTGGCTATACGGTAATTTACCCAGGGGTGCTCTGGGGCGCTGTCTATAGCGGGGTTGTGATCATTATATTACATTATATGACATTGCATTTAGCTGACGCTTTTATCCAAAGCGACTTACAATAAGTGCATTCGACCAACAAGATACAACTGTGGACAAAAGTGCCCGAGATCAGCCTCTTAATTTACCCAGGGCCTAGTGCTTGGTTTTGGGCATGACAATTCAGGAAACTAAATATCTATAATATATATATAATTAAATATCTGAACTTTGGAGAGGAGTTGGGAAGTACTCCAATACTCCTAGCGTGTGAAAATGTTTGTGAAAAACGTGTGCAAAGTCTCTGAAAATCCTAAAAATAAGCTCATATTTGAATTCCCAATACAAAAACACATCATTCAGTAAAAACAAGGCCCCACTGATCATCTACTCTCTGAGACGATTCCAGGGATGCCTGACTTGAGTTTCTACCACCAGGGAAAGTGGACAAAAGTGCCCGAGATCAGCCTCTTAATTTACCCAGGGCCTAGTGCTTGGTTTTGGGCATGAACATTCAAGAAACTCCCCTGAGTATTTTATTAAATATCTGAACTTTGGAGAGGAGATGGGGGACACACGACACATCAAATCACATCTACAGATCAAGACGAAGCGAATGGAAGTACTCCCATACTCCTAGCGTGTGAAAATGTTTGTGAAAAACGTGTACAAAGTCTCCGAAAACGGAGCAGTGGCTGTGATGCTAGCTTTGCGACTAGCGGTTAGTTGTTATTTTTCATGTTTGAATGTTAAAAAATAACAATCGACAGTGTAAACATAATTATGTAAATAACCCAATTTGTGTTCTGTGAAACGGAAAAGGATTTTACAATGTTTTTGTTACTTTCGTTGCAGTGTCTTAAATGTAATTTAGGTCAACCTCCTGTTTGAAGTTGTTGCTATGGAAACAACATGACGGAGAAAAAAGTAATATCTTCTACATATAATAACGGACAAAGTAAAGAATTAAGTGTAGGCTATGCCTGTTTGAAGTTGTTGCTATGGAAACAACATGACGGAGAAAAAAGTAATATCTTCTACATAGAATAGATTTCAAAATACTGCTGCTGGTTTATAAAGCACTGAATGGTTTAGGCCCAAAATACATTGCTGCCCTCCTGCTAAATTATGAACCATCCAGATCTCTCAGGTCTTCAGGGACTGGTCAGCTTTCTGTCCCCAGAGTCAGAACTAAACATGGAGAAGCAGCATTCAGTTATTATGCTCCAAATATCTGGAACAAACTCCCAGAAACCTGCAGGTCCGCTGCAACTCTGACTACTTTTAAATCCAGGCTGAAAACGTTTATTTTTGTCGCTGCTTTTAATTGAACTATTCATATCTTAGACTGCACTGTAACTTTTATCACTGTAACTTTTATCCATGTATTTTTTCTTTTAATGTTTATTTTATTAGCTTTTCTTTTTAATGACTGATTTTAAATGCCATTTTCTTAATGTCTTTCATTTTTTGTAAAGCACTTTAAATTGCCTTGGGTTGAAAAGTGCTATATAAATAAACTTGCCTTGCCTTGCCTTGCCTTGCCTTGCCTTGCCTTGCCTTGCCTTGCCTTGCCTTGCCTTGCCTTGCCTTGCCTTGCCTTGCCTTGCCTTGCCTTGCCTTGCCTTGCCTTGCCTTGCCTTGCCTTGCCTTGCCTTGCCTTGCCTTGCCTTGCCTTGCCTTGCCTTGCCTTGCATATAATAACGGACAAAGTAAAGAATGTAGGCTATGTTTAAATGTTCGGAATTTGACCGTGTATGATGGCCCTCTTGAGTTGCCGTACAATATGACGGATATGACGGATGACGGATGCGACGGAAATACACCCGAGCAGATATGGTACCTACACAGGCATTGTTTCTGATAGAAACTTTCTGTGGGTCCGCCGCCGCTATTACGTCACAGCGGATGTAATCTGTATCTGCTCGTTGTACACCCGTTTTTAAAAGATTTGGGTACGGAGGAAAAGAGAGAGGGTTTTATTTTCTGACGCTGCGTGAGTTCCCCGACGCACCGGGGACACATATTTATGTATAAAAGACATCACAAAGTGCATTTTGCATGATCGGTCCCTTTTAAGATTAACCATTAGATGACATAAACATGAAGTCATGAATACTAACCCAGACATTAGTTGTCTAACTTGAACAAGACACTTGTAGCCTCTGCTGATGCACAATAAGGGGAATGTCAACACAGACACCTGTAAACCCGCACTCTGCTGTTCCTCAGCGCCGCTCCCCCTCCCTCCCGCTGAAATTATGAATGAAAAGCGTGTAGTAATCATAGATAACACGGCAGGGTCCGTGACAGTTTGTTTTCATCTGATTTTAAATAAACAAAGTATTGGTTTTTAAAATATTAAACTTGTTTCGCCAAATTCAGATGATAAATACAACTTTTAAACTTGTAAAGGCATAATTACAAGCGGTAACATAACGTCACAGCAGGCATAACAACAGCTGGTGTTTCTTGTGAGTGTTTCCCGGGAAACAAACACAATACACACACGCACGTCACAGATTATTTCGTGGTATTTGGCTGCCGAATGAAATCATGTAGCTTGCGATGTAACTAGAAATCTAGAGGACGGTATCAGTACTACAAGCCGCCATTTGCCCATCCCTGATCTAGAGAATTCGAACAGCACTTATCATTACCACTGACGTACTTCCGGGTCATTTCACTCTGTTAGGAAGGTTCCTAAACAAAATGGACTATTCGACCGCAACCACAGTCTTCAGTTTGTTTCCTGGACTTTCAGTACTTCAGTAATGTTTGCAGCTCTGCAGTTGAAGAGCAGCTGAAGAGCATTTAAACACATATTGGTTATGGTTTTCCCAGGCTACTATAACGAAAAAACATTAATATTTTAGATCAAATAAAGTATATCTAATCTTATTATCTTAATTGTAATTCAATAATATATAGTCTTTATATTAATGCTGTCAGAATTATCACGTTAACGGCGGTAATTCATTTTTTGAATTAATTGCGTTAAAATATTTAACGCATTTAACGCATGTGCAGAATGGCCCGCCCCATAGATCCCACCAGTGGCGGCGCCAGGGTATGGCTGGGGTAGGCTACACCCATACCAAGAAATGGCTTAGCCCCACCATGAAAAATGATGTTAAAGTAAGCAAAATAAAGTCCGCCAACTCGCGCGGAGTAAATTGCACAGACAGTAGTTAGTAAGATTGATTTCAGTAGCCACTTGTCTGGAAATACCGAAGACCAGAAACGGTTTTGAAAACTTTTGTCACGTAGTTATCGTCTTCTCAATAGAACATCTTTGATAACGGCGTGGTGTTGTTGCAGGAAGTCCCGACGGAGATTACTTTTGCTGTAGTACAGGGGTGCACATAACTGGTACGCAGGTTATGTGCGTAATCTGAAATGCGTACCGTCACTTGTGTCACAAAGTGCATTTGCGTACCGACGTGCTTGTGAAGCTTTTCCAGAAGGCGGTTAGATCACCGGACGACATAGTCGGTCTCCGTGTGCACATACAGGGCTGCTGTTAACGTCGGTCTGTACAACGGAATTGTGCCAAAACTATGCCAACCGGCTGCGGAGGGAGACCCCCCCCCCTTCACTGGAGAACTGCGCTAAAACAGCTGGTCACAACATTCACCCTCTGTGGTCACGAAGTACTTCACTAGCCCCCCCCCCCCCCGGTCAACTTTCCTGAAGTACTCCACTAGCCCCCCCCCCTCTGTCGACTTTCCTGAAGTACTCCCCCGTTGATAGAAATCAACACGTAATGAATTAAGACCCCACGGTTTGATGATTGATAGGTGCTCTCTTTCATTTTGACACACAGAAAAATGTTATAATAAACATAGATACTGTATGTTAAATGGATATATCCGCCTTTTTTCATTTATCTTTCCATTCCCACAACAATATACATAAATAAATGGCATATTTTGGACATAGTTCGAATGGTGATTAATCATGATTAATTCATTTTAAAACTGTGATTAATCTGATTAAACATTTTAATCGTTTGACAGCCTTACTTTATATATTAAATAATCATAATAATAATGTAAATGTTTACACTTCTTTAATTTGTTATGCTCATACTTTTACCTTTACAATAGCTTGCTTTAATATGCAGTATATTTTTTGTAATATTGTTGGGGTGTTTTAACACAGTACAGTAGATCGAAGTAAATCAACAATACATTATCATGTATTATAATATATGTATTATTATTAAGTAATATCATACACTAACACCATTATAGCAGATGCCACATTGAATGGATGAACACATTTATGCATCAATAATTACAACGGAGTATTTCTAAATATAAGTTGTAAAAATACTTATATGTATTTAATACAAATAACATAATGATTCATTTTACTTTCAGATGATAATAATAATAATAATTCCTTACATTTTTATTATAGCGCTTTTCCAGATGCTCAAAGCGCTTTACAAATACACATTACACATATCATACATGCAATGGTCACCACAGATGATAATACTTTTCACCTGGGCAATTGACAATTTTGAATGCAGGACATTTACTTCTAACACGTATTATTTTTACCTAGGTAAATAATCGGAATACTTCTTCCACGTTAACTTAAAGTTTTCTTACAAGTTGAGAGAGTTAAGTTTTGTTTAAAATCGTCAATGTAATGCCATTAGAGGTGTTGTGTTGAACATGAAGTTAGCTAACTGTAGCTCACTCTACCAAAGGTTAGCATGTTAAGCTGTACTTTCAACTCAGTCTCACGGGATTTTGTGTTATAGTCACGAAATGAATCTATTGATTCGTGTTCACCAACACGATTTCGCCATTTTTTTCGTGTCACACAGAACGATTTTAAAAGCAATGTAAATAATAACAAATTACAAGGAAAAACAGATTTAAAAAAATACAGATTTCAGTATTCTGACAGAACAATTTTAGAAGCAATGCATTGATATAGGTAGTATGTTTCGTGCCTGCACCAAATAATAACAAATTAGAAGGAAAAAAAGATGAAAAGAAATACAGATTTCAGTATTCTGAGGCTCTGAGCCCCATTTATTTTTCTCGCGGACGGCAAAAAAACTCCAACATTATACAATTTAAAATAAAAGGGATAGGGTCAGGCTTAGGGTAAGATATTGAGTAAGAAAATATTTTTATGAACCACGCAGCTTTTGGTCTTCCAAGACCCGACCGGACAAAAATACGTGGTGCAGGCACGAAACATACTACCAAAATCGTTTGGTGTGACACGAAAAAAAGCGAAAATCGTGTTGGTGAACACGAATCAATAGATTACAATTATTTCGTGACTATAACACGAAATGCCGTGAGACTGGGTTGGTACTTTATGTGGCAGCTAGCTTAATACAAAGAGGGTGCTTCCTTGTAAACCTTTCTTACAAATGTTTGTTAATCTACCTGAAATTGTAGGGACCGTTTTTTTCTACTCAATTATACAGACCATTGTTGAGGAGATGCTAAACATACTGTAAATGAGTTGGGTCCGACATATACTTTGAGTAATGTTACTTTGCTGCTAAAAAATGAAACATTATCAGATGAGGACATCACCAAAGTGTGTGAGTCTGTCAGGGGATTTGATCTGTTCTTTGCATGTCGTACGTATGTACACACTGCTCTGGTATTAATTAAAAATATAATTATCAAATGTAAGCCTCTCGCTCTTGTCATCGTTCAGGCTTTGCATTTGAACTCCTATGACTGGTTGTGGACTTGAAGGGAACGACTTCCTGGCCTTCCTGACATCCAGGAAAAAGGTGAGATTCTAATCCATTTCAATGCCAAAATCAAGTTATTGTTTTTAACTTATTTAATATGATTTTTGGGGGAATTTCAGTTTTATTGGATAGTATAGATCTACTGGAAACAGTGGAGAAGGAGGAGATGATATGCAACAAAAGGCCCAGCCGGATGGTTGCTGGTCCGTGTGGAAAGTGTTCTATCAGGTAAAGCACTTTGGTACCCAGTAATTTATGGTATTGAGTTTGAATTTAGCCTTTGGAATTTCCAACAGTGCATTGTAAAGAACCAGTGGCGTCACCTGGCCTAAAGCCCAGAATGACCAATCAGAGAGTTGCATGGAAATAAAAGTGTGCTTGTGTCATTCAAGCTCGGCTCTGTGTGTGTGTAGACTAGAGAGAGAGAGAGAGAGAGAGAGAGAGAGAGAGAGAGAGAGAGAGAGAGAGAGAGAGAGTGAGGAAGGAGAGGGAGGGAGAGATCAGGAGGAAGATAGTGGAGGGAGGGAGAGAACAAGAGGAGGGAGCAGGAAATATAGAAGAGAGCAGAGGGAGAGAGACGGAGTTAAGAGGGATAGAGGCGAGAGAGAAGGGAGCGAGAGGGAGAGAGAGAGGAGAAGGAGAGAGAGAGGGAGGAGAGAGAGGGAGAGAGAGAGAGGGAGGGAGAGAGAGAGGGAGGGAGAGAGAGAGGGAGGTGCCAACAGGGGCCATGTTGTTAGCATCTGGTTAGCTAGCTGCACTAACGGACATAAGGAGCTGTTGGTTCCACAACAAGCTGGAGGAGAGTCCTCTCCTCTCAGACTGAGAGGCTCAGGTGAGCTAAAGGACTCTCTGAGTGTTTAGATAGTTAACTTTAGTCTAAGTTATCTCAGTGGGTCTCAAACGGTTTGGTCACAAATTATGTAAAATATTATTTCCGTGGCACACCTTCATATGATCATTATAGTTATAAAACAAATAAGAGAATAAAGGAAAAACAGGTATGAAATACTATATGGCAGTAAAACAAGAATAGAGTTTAAAAGGGGAGTGATTTGTAAAATATCCATAAAGAAAAATCAAATCTGCTTCCACTTCTGTTTCAAATGGGTGTTGAGAGATGTATCCATAGCATTAGCATCCCCCCGGACCCCCCTAGAGGAGGTGAGGTATAATAGCACTTTACCCCTGCCTATATGCTGTGAGCTGATTATCGAGCCGTCATTGTAACAGTTGCGGGTACACTGTGTGCGTGTGGGGAGTGTTGCAGTAGAAAATTCCACTGTAGCGCCGCGGCCGCCGCCACTGTGGGCTAAGCCCCAAATGTTTTCAGGTCCAGGCGACGCCCCTTTGTCGGACCCTTACCTTTATATTTTCTACTAGGGATGTCCCGATCACCTTTTTTTGCTCACTTTTGATTTTGACAATCTGCCGATACCGATTTTTCCCGATCCGATCTTTATGCAATGCATTAAGAGAAAAAAAAGTTAACAGATAACGGCTGGTCATCCAACGCGATGAATTCAGCTATCTTGGCTGTTATTTGTTTGGCAGTTTCTCTTTCCTTTTAAAAGTCGCTGAAAGTGTTGGTTGTGTCAGTGACGTTACCTGAGTGGCCGCTGTGTACTCGTCGTGTTGTTGTTGGTGTTTGTTTCTCAGGTGGCGTGTTAGATTGGTCGTGTTGAACGTAGCTCTGTTCTTTCCACCACGCGGAACCTCCGCCTTGCAAACATTGCATCTGGCTGTTACACGGCCTTCGCTTTCAATTTTATAATACTTCCAAACTCCTGACATTTTCTCTGTCCCGACTCCCGAGTCACCAGCTGAACGTAGCCTCTCGTTAGCTTACTGCTACTATTAGACACTGCGCCCACTCTGTTGCCAGATTTGAGAGAAATAAGCAACCAGGTCTATGAAAACAAGCCCAAAATAAGCAACACATACATGATGTTGTGTCATTTTCAGTGGCGTTTCTATATGTACAAAAGTGGTGGGGCACAAAAAACTTAGATGTCTATAGCTTCTGCAGTGAGGTTCATGGCTGGTGAGGCTCTGACGCTTCAGGTTTACAAATATTATATTTTGACCTAAATCAAAATATAATATTATTTTCAAAAGCTTTTTTTGTCTGATGCTTCAATTAATTTTAAACAGACAGTTCAACAGAAGGATACCCAAAACATGTAATTTTATCATTTAAATATTGAATTGTTCTCTCTTAGTAAGATCCCATTTTCAATAAAATTGCAGTCTTACCTTGACTTGAAGATGAAGTCCATTTGCCTATCCTTCTGGACAAAAATCTCTATTACTTTTTTGTAAAAGTCCTCCTTATGTTCTTGTAGTTTCAAAAGTCTATCATAAATCTAATCAATAGATTTATGATTAGAAAATGATAAAAGTAGGGTAGACATGTGGATATTATCCGGCTGAACAAAACGTGCATTTATCTAACAGCTACGTTTCCCACAGATCTTATTTGGAGCTATTTTCTAAAATCCTATGGAGAAATCTCATTGCTTTTTTGTGGAGGGAAGCCATACGCAGCTTACTTCCTGGTTTTAGGACGCCTCACTGCAGCTCTCTCGTCTCCTCTTCACACACCACACTTTTCGCGGCACACGTACTTACAGCCAATCAGCTCTGAATGATGTGAGATGACGTATGGTGGGGATGGCAGCACTATGCCCCTATGGTCATTATTTTTTTGCCACACACATTAAATAGGAAAATACTCTGAGCATGCGCAGTGTAGTTTTTACAGTCACCGTTCACTTAGACAGTGAGAGGGAGGGGCAGGATCGGGTTTTGTCCCACATGGCTCTAAACAGCTCAATAGGCACACACTGTAGACACTAATTAGAAGAACACAGACTAAAACAGCAATGTACAGACGAATCAGATGATTAAACATGATCTTAAAATATATTTAATATATTTTTTCTTTTTTTTTTTTCCATTTTTTTGTAATCATTATTTTTAATACTTTCTGCTGACACTAGGTGGGGCTGTGCCCCACCTGCCACTAATGACCAGTCGCCACTGGTCATTTTAAACCAAAACTGAGGCCTCAGGATGACTTTAAGACGTGAACATGGTCATTTTTGTTTTGTAATATTAAATAAAATAATAAAAATATTTTATAAAAAAATATATATATATTCCCGATCCCTGATTTTTTTCTCCCGATTCCGATCTTTTGTAAATCACGTGATCGGCTCCGATCCCCGATCACGTGATCGGATCGGGACATCTCTATTTTCTACCCTTCACTTACGTGTGAGAATAGGTCGGCATTGATGTACAGAGCCGATAAAAGACCTTGTTTATATTGGCATCATATTGAAGCCAACTCCATCGATCAAGCTGGCTGAAACTTTCTCTCCCTCTTCTTCTCATGCTCCCTGTCACTCTCCTTTAACTCCTCCGGTGACTTTCTTTTATTTGAAGATTGTTTTTTGCCCGGCGCTTGGCCGGTTACCGCTGGTATTAAAAACATGTTGGCAAATGGTTAGGTGGCGCGATAGTCTGTAGTGAAGGAGCGCGCTCCCGCTCACGGGAGACTGCTCGCGCTGTGCTCTGCACCAAAAACAGCTGTTTGCTTTTCACCCAACAATGACAACCGCCTCACGAAACGCTATGTTGTAGCTGTTTTTGTTACCATTTAAATATTGAATTCTAATTATTACTTTTATTTTAAATCAAATGCACCTGTTTTAGATAATACATTGATTTGGATGTATAGGTTGATTTGCAGGTTGGTTGTTATTTGTATAATTATTGTATTGTTACTGTGTATTTTATTATATTAACTAGCTATTTATTGCTATTTATTCAATTAAAATACTGTTATGAACACTATACAATGTCTTTATTTTGGTAGATACCAGAATACATGACACAATGAATCTTTGTAATATAGTTATGTTCTCTGGTTTAAATAATCATACCAGTATTTAAACAATGTATGTTGGTCACCTGGAATCCTGGTAAGCTTCCAGCATGGTATATTTAATACTATTGTTAAACATAAACTGGTGATAGATGGATGCTGGTGACCAGGATGGCCGGTTTAGCTGGTGGCTGGTTTAGCTGGTGCTAAACCGGCCATCCTGGCCAGCTAAAGTGTCCAAAACCCTTCTAAACCAGCCAACCTATCTACTGGCTGGTCAGGCTGGTCAACTTAGCTGGTCAGGCTGTTTTTTTCAGCCTGACCAGCTAAATTGGTCTAAGCTGGTTAATGTTGCAAATTAAAACAAAACAAAAATGCAACAAAACTATTGGCATTGGTAACTGTTGGGCTTGGATGTGTGATGTTATATTTATGTTGTTATATACAAAAAACAAGTCAGCTTTGAATTTTGGTTTCACACGTGGCTTAACACCAGTCTCTGTGTTGGTTTGACCCATCTGCAGACTTTGATGAAAGTATTTGTGCTTCATCCTGAAGATAATTTGTTTCTTTCTAAATGTAATTACAAAGTAATAACAAGCAGGTTCATTGTATGGGAACATCATTTTTGGATGGTGAGGTGGGGACTCCACATCCCATCCCTGCACACTTGAGTTTAATCAGTCTTTTTGAGGTGATTACATTACCACAGTTCTAACTTCTAGTCTATATTTCATAACAAGCTTTTATATTTATGTACACATTGTGTACTTACTTATTGCTTAAAGTGACATTAATCCCTCTGTTCCTTCCAACTCCCCATGATACTTTGACTTCAATTAAAGTTAATATTTGTGATTAAACCAGCTTCCACAAAGAAATAATCAATAAACAGTATCAGAGTGATGAGCATTTTAGAGATTCATTCATTCTGATTAGTTGAAGATGCCTGGGTGTTGGCTGGACTGGTGGACATACTGACAGACCTAAATCCACCCCCCCCCCCCCCCTCGTTCATGTCTCTCAGTCTCGGCTCAGTGTGTCTGGGGGAGCAGCGGGCCGGCCGTGGCTCAGCGGGGGGGTTTGGCAGCTCGTTAAATGTTATCCAAAACACCCACAGTAATTCACAGAGCCTGTAATTAATCAGGAGAGGAGCCCCGCAGGCTACAATCAGGAGTGTGTCTGTGTGTGTGTGTGTGTGTGTGTGTGTGTGTGTGTCTGTGTGTGTGTGTGTGTGCGTCTGTGTGTCTTCTTCCTTTCTAGAGAGGGCCTTCATGATTCCAAAGTGAAGTGAGACATTCACTAAAGATCAACAAAGACTAAACCAATCTGTGTGTTACTGCTGTGAACAGTGTGTTTGTTAGTGTTTCAAGCCGTGTGTGTCTGATCGACGGTGCTGAAATAGTTTCTGCATTAGCTATGTTTCAATTAACACCAAAGCACTCTTACTTTAAATACAAGCATGCACAGCTGCAGTGGACTCTGTCAGGTTACACTGTGGAACAGCGCAGGATGATAGAGAGGAACTACAGCCTCCTCTGGCATTGTTTCACACCCACCATGAAATGTTTAGATAGGTAACATTTGGAAAGTCTTGAAGAGCCACACAAATGATCTATTGTACACAATTACGTTTGTATAGGGCTAACCGGAAAAATAGCAGTTACACCCTAACAACACTGTTACACCCTAACATCACTGTTACACCATAACAACACTGTTACACCCTAACATCACTATTACACCATAACAACACTGTTACACCATAACATCACTGTTACACCATAACATCACTGTTACACCCTTCACAGCACTGTTACACCATAACAACACTGTTACACCCCTAACAACACTGTTTAACACCATAACAACACTTTACAACCATAACATCACTGTTTACCACCATAACATCACTCTGTTACACCCTAACACCACACTGTTACACCATTAACAACACTTGTTACACCATAACCAACACTGTTACACCCATAACATCACTGTTACACCCTAACAACACTGTTACACCATAACAACACTTGTTACACCATAACTACCACTGTACTACCATCATAACATCACTGTTCCCACACTCCTAACATCACTGTTTACACCCCTAACAACACTGTTACACCATAACAACACTGTTACACCCCTAACAACACTGTTTACACCCCTAAACAAACTGTTACACCATAACAACACTGTTACATCCCATAACAACACTATGTACACCTCCTCACAACCACTGTTACCACCATAAACAACTTCTGTACACCCTCACAACACTGTTACACCATAACAACACTGTTACACCCTAACAGTTGGTCGTGTGTTGCTGTTATACTGTTGAAAAGGTGTGATTTGTTTCCTGTTTGTTAGCGTCAAGCTCCCCCCCCCCATCCCGCCGATATGACTGATAACTGCTATGTTTTTTGTTGCTTTCATTAAGCTCCTAACAGGAACAGCTAATGAGCCGGGCTGCACTCGTTATTATGGGGAACAACACACACATTCGTTATCCTAATCATCTCATCACGGTCACTGCCCTGTGGACTGAACTCAAACATCTCCATACATCACCACATGGATATTCATCAGCATCTAACTGCTTCCATTTAAAAAACCTAAGTGTAATGGGGCATGTAAACATAACATATTTCTTGTTATTTCTATGTTAATCCTAGACAGAGACTAGAGAAGAGAGATGTCTATGAACAGTTCACTAGCTGTGTTTCCGCTCGACTCGCTCTTTTAGGGTTTCCATTAGTCGAGTCGTGTTGGGTAAAGCCTTACCATGCGCAAAGATTACAGCTGATTCCATCAATACTGATATTTTCAATTGTATCTGTAGTGTTTGACTACTGAAACATTTAAAATAATACATATAACGGTTTCCCTAACTTTTGGCCTTAGTAAAGTTCAAATAGAAAATATAATATTTTGAAGACAACCAAGGGATTTAATTCTAAATAATCTTAGAAGTAACTAGAGAATGCAATTCCTGAAGAAATTGCTAGTGGGAATGCTTTATGCTGAAAAGCTGACGCTAAACTGCTATGCTGAAATGAAATGTGTAAGAAGAAAGTGAAGAATTTAGATTTAAATGATACATGAACACTGGGGGCTTGAATGTGTGATGAGAGAAGAAAAGAAAGTAAAAAGGCTTGGAAAAGCAGCAGAATATTTGAACTGCAAACTTTTGAACTAACTTGGTGGTGAATGATCTGTCGCCATGCCAACGGCATTTGATGACATCCCATAATACGCTTAGATGTGTTGATGGCTGCATCGTTACCAAACCTGTGAGGTTTTGGGCCGTTTGGAGCATTTTCACTGAAGTTATGAGAAAACCGTGTTTCATCGTGAGCATTGTGTTGCCATGGCAACGGCATTTGAAGAAATCTAAAAAATGTCCCGTAGATGTCTTCACGGCTGGACTGTTAGCACACATGTGAAGTTTGAGCACTTTTTTAACATTTTCATAGGAGTTATACATTACATGAGGAGGTTACATTACTCTCTCTCTTCTCTTGATCGCCCTCTCTCTCTTCTACCTCTCTTCTCTTGATCACCCTCTCACTCTTATATCACCCTCTCTCTCTTCTCTTGATCGCCCTCTCTCTCTTCCCTTGATCGCCCTCTCTCTCTCCTCTTGACCGCCCTCTCACTCTTCTATCGCCCTTTCTCTCTTGATCGCCCTCTCTCTCTTCTATTGATCGCCCTCTCACTCTTCTATCGCTCTCTCTTCTCTTGATCGCCCTCTCTCTCCTCTTGATCGCCCTCTCTCTCTTCTCTTGATCGCCCTCTCCCAGGAGAACACTTCACTGTAGGGTTTCTGCCATGTCTCCACTTTAGTTTGACTCTCTCTCTTCTCTTGCTCGCCCTCTCTCTTCTCTTGATCGCCCTCTCTCTTCTCTTGATCGCTCTCTCTTCTCTTGATCACCCTCTCTCTCTTCTCTTGATCACCCTCTCACTCTTCTATCACCCTCTCTCTCTTTTCTTGATCGCCCTCTCTCTCTCCACTTGATCGCCCTCTCTCTCTTCTCTTGATCTTCCATGGAAATGCATCCGAGGGATGCGTTTCCATGGAAACGGCATATGATGACACCCCATAATTGACGTAGAGCTGTTGAGGTCATGGTGGTGGGCTGTTACAGACCCTCCTCAGCTGTCAAGGACTCCTTGTCTTCACTAGCAAATATTTTATCGCAACTAGACTACAAGGAAATAGTGCTACTTGGAGATTTTAACTGGGACTGGTTAACTGCAGTGTCAGAGGATTTTAAAAACCTTTGTATCTCTTTAAATGTTACTCAGATTGTTGACAGTCCTAATCGCCCTAACATTAAGTGCCCAAATAAATCCTCCCTAATTGATCTCATTCTAACTAATATGCTCCCTATAAATACTCATCTGTGGGAGTATTTGCAAATGATGTGAGTGACCACTGTGTTGTAGCCACAATTAGGGACACTAAGGTCCAGAAGGTTAAACCTCGTATTATTATTATGAGAGACATAAAACATTTTGTGGAGCAGGGTTTTGTTCATGATCTGTTTGGGTTTGATTGGGGAAAAAATCGATATGTGTGCTGATGTAGAAACTGCATGGTCTTATTTTATTCTTGGTTTTATGGAGATCATTGATAGACATGCACCCCTGCGTACACTTAGAGTGAAGGGACGAGACAATCCTTGGTTTTCTGCTGAACTATCCAGTCCTCTTACATGAGAGAAAACAAGGCCTGGGCAAAGGCTAGGAATTCAGGCTCAGAGGTAGAATGGCTGCGTTTTAGGCAGCTAAGGAATAGTTTTACTTCACATGTAAAAGTTGCTAAGTCGAAGTACTATTTGTCAGTTACCACAGAAAACCTAGGACATTTTGGAAAGCAATAAAATCAATATCCACCGGTGAGATCCGTAATGAGCTACTCCGTGCATTACCACAGCATCTGGCTCTATATCGGACAGGGCCACTATGTTAAATTGTTTTAATAAGCATTTTGGTGTCCTGCGGTTCTATGTTTGATTCTGTTTCTAACTCTGCTTCTGTGAACACCCCAATCCGTGACCTCTGAACAATGTGGTCTGGAAAACCCTTTCAGTTTACTCCTTTTACTGTCAATGTTGTTTATCTAAGCTAGATCCTAAGAAACCGGCCGGACCCGGACAACGTAGAACCTTTCTTTTTAAAGATAGCTGCAGATTTTATTGCTTCCTCCTCTCACTACTCTTTTTAACCTCTCCCTCAGCACAAATGCAATTCCAAAAGTATGGAAGTCAGCTTATGTCTTGCCTTTACTAAAAGGAGGGGAGGCAACTATTTTAAATAACTATAGGCCAATCTCTAAATTGTCAGTTTCTGGCGAAGATGCTCGAACGCCTAGTGAGTGAACAGGTTTTTATGTAAAAATGACATCCTGTCTAAACATCAGTCATGCTTCAGAAAACAACATAGCACCATCACTGCCACAATGAAAGTGGTGAATGACATTATGAGTATTTTAGATAATAAGCAGAGTTGTGCAGCTCCTATTTATTGACCTTTCCAAAGCGTTTGATACCGTCGATCATCGCATCTTAAAGCAGAGGCTACTCAGTATTGGCATACTCCAGCCATGCAGCTGGGTTGGTTTGTGAACTACCTCTCTGAAAGATCCCAATGTGTTCCCTTTGATGGGCTGTCTTCTGAGTGGGTTTTAAACATTGCTAATGGTGTTCCTCAAGGCTCTGTTTTTAGGCCCACTTTTTATTCTCCCATATATATCAACAGTTTAGGTGAAAATGTGAATGAAGCTACTTTACATTTGTATGCTGATCGATACCGTGATGTATTGTGCAGGTCCCTCCATTAAGGAGGCTGGTGTTAAATTTACAGGCTGTTTTTAACATTATTCAGACTCAGCTCTCTGAACTAAAGCTTATTTTAAATGTTGATAACATAAGGTAATGATATTTTCAAAGCTAAAAGACACCAGACGCTGTTTCTATATATTGTTACTATGCAAGGACAAGTACTAGAAGTGGTTGCCTGTTATCAATACCTAGGTATCTGGCTTGATGATTGTCTCACTTTTAAACTTCATGTCAATAACCTGCTTAAAAAGCAGAGGGTGCAGCTAGGTTTCTTCTACAGGAACAAGTCCTGTTTCTCGCTTGAGGCCAGGAAAAGGCTAGTCACTGTGACCTTTTTACCTGTGCTGGACTATGGTGATCTGATTTATATGAATGCACCTGGTCAAGTTAGATGATGCGTATCACAGTGCACTGAGATTTGTGACAAACTGTAAAGCATTAACCCATCACTGTACCCTGTATGCAAGGGCTGGTTTGCCTTCGCTAACTGTACGGAGGCTCAGTCACTGGTACATTTTTATATATAAAGCCATGTAAGGAAAATGTCTGCCTTATGGACAGAGTTAACATGGGACTTGTCCTTCAAATGTACACATGTCCGCACAATGGAAATGTGATGTCAACTTCCAATGAAAAGACCCTGCCACCGGCAGGACACATTTGACCAACTATGCCTACACACATGCAACACTTGGGGGTGCTCTATGCATGTGTCTGAGGGTAAAATAATCATCATTCTGTATATAAATATGTTTGTCAATATCATGACATTTCCTTTTAAATTGGGGTTCACAAAGCTGACACAAGATACACGCAGATAAGCACTCATCTCGGACTAAAATCCTCAATGCATAGCAGTTTTAATGGTTTTATTCAGTGTTACCAGGGCACAAACTTCTGACCGTGTTCCCTCTTGGTTTAGTCCGTGGGGGAGAGCTTAAGTGTGGGTACACAGGTTCGCTGGTGCACAAGGTTATGGAGGTGGGGGTCTTGATGGTGCTCAAGTGTCCATATACGTCACCCCATACTCTACCCGCCTTAAGAGACACTATTTTGGGATACAATTTCTCCATTTTCACCCCTTTTCTCTGGTTTTCCAAAAGTTATCTTAGACTTTTTCTGACCCATGTGCATCACCCTGGATCTCTGTCTGTGCGCGTGGGACCCTGCTTACAGCAGTGACTCTGCTGTGAAGCAGCCTGTCCTCTGGGTGGGAGAGTGAGGTGCTGGAAGGAGCTCTCTGGGTCACAGCCTGCTGCTGCTGCTGCTCATCTCTCCCTGTATTCACATAATTTGTACCCAGCTTTCACAATTCTTATTACTGGGTCATTAAACCAGTTTAATGCACTTTTTAACACTGATATACCCAGTATTGAAGCTTCTTTCCTGGGTTAAATAGTGCTCTGAAGCAGCCTGTCCTCTGGGTGGTGGGAGAGCGAGGTGCTGGAAGGAGCTCTCTGGGTCACAGCCTGCTGCTGCTGCTGCTGCTCCTCTCTCCCCTGTATTCACATCATTTTTACCCAGCTTTCACACACTTATTGATGGGTAAGAAAGCCATGTGCATGAGCCTGGATCTCTGCCTGTGTGCCTGTGGGACCCTGCTTACAGCAGTGACCCTGCTCTGAAGCAGCCTGTCCTCTGGGTGGGATAGAGCGAGGTGCTGGAAGGAGCTCTCTGGGTCACAGCCTGCTGCTGCTGCTGCTGCTCCTCTCTCCCTGTATTCACAGCACTTTTACCCAGCTTTCACACAGTTATTCCTGGGTAAGAAAGCCATGTTCATCACCCTGGATCTCTGCCTGTGTGCCTGTGAGTGTGGGACCCTGCTTACAGCAGTCAACCTGCTGCCAGCATTACAAACATATTAATCAGGCATTTTAACACTTTTTTCCCATGAAAATGATTTTTATTCACTATCATGGGGCTATATAAATCAAATTTTGGGTAATTAGGACCACAATTGTACCTTTTACTATTTAAATGTATTTGTATTATATATTTTTTGGCTATTAAATTGACATTTCTGGGTGACTTTGTCAGTTTATGGAGCTTAGCCCACAATTCCCGGAGGTTCCAGGCGAATTTGGGAGTTCATAGGTGGCCTGCCATGCGCCCCCACCAGTGGAAAGCAAAAAAAGTAAAGAAAACGGTCAATTATATCTTAAAATAATCAAAAATGAAGTTCCTGTCCATTTCATGTACATTTGGTCGTGTCCATTTCATGTACATTTGGTCGTGTCCATTTCATGTACATTTAATGGGTAGTCAAATGTGGATGAAATGGACACAATTCCCGGAGGTTCCAGGCCGAATTTGGGAGCTCATAGGCGGTCTGCCATGCGCCCCCACCCGTGGAAAGCAAAACAAAGTAAATAAAACGGTCAATTATATCTTAAAATAATCAAAAAATAAGTTTTTAAAAAATCTCGAAAAAACGGCTAAGTGCCAACGGAGGAGGGGCTGCAACAAGCTCAAGTCTTCGGCGCTTCCGGCGGAAGCCCCGGAGACATTTGCACTACCCCGTTGCATTTTACAACGGAGAGGGGAATCGAGACTTCCCTTCCTCCGTCCAAAAAATTCATTCATCTTTTCCAAGCTACTATCTCCACGAAATCGGAAACCCGGTTTTTGAGAGCACTTAGAAAAAAACGGCCTATTTCACATGATGGAGAAATCATGGAGGAATGCATCCGCTGCATGAGCACTTTGGATCGGATACAATTGTTGCCTGGAGGACCCCCAATCATGGTTCTTACCAAACTTTAAGTTTTTGAACTGGTCTCTGGAGGAATTCAAGGGGAGTTGTCACGGAATAATGAGACACTATTTTCGGATACATTTTATCCATTTTCACCCCTTTCTCTGGTTCTTCCAAAAGTTAACTTAGACTTATTCTGACTCTGGAGGAATGTAAGGGGAGTTGTCAGGGGACTCTACCTGCATTATGAGGCACTATTTTCGGATACATTTTTATCAATTTTCACCCTTTTCCATGGTTCTTCCAAAAGTTAACTTAGACTTATTCTGACTCTGGAGGAATGTAAGGGGAGTTGTCAGGGGACTCTACCTGCATGATGAGGCACTATTTTCGGATACATTTTTATCAATTTTCACCCTTTTCCATGGTTCTTCCAAAAGTTAACTTAGACTTATTCTGACTCTGGAGGAATGCAAGGAAAATGTCTGTCTTATGGACAGAGTTAACATGGGACTTGTCCTTCAAATGTACTGATGTCCGCACAATGGAAATGTGATGTCAACTACCAATGCAAATTCCCTGCCACCGGCTGGACACATTTTACCAACTATGCCTACACACATGCAACACTTGGGGGTTCTCTATGCATATGTCTGAGGGTAAAATAATCATCATTCTGTATATAAATATGTTTGTCAATATCATGGACATCTCCTGCTAAATTGGGGTCCACAAAGCTGACACCCTGCTGACACAGCAGTGACTCTGCTGTACATTTCATGAGAAATGGACATATTCCTGTACATTTCATGAGTAAAATGTGGATGAAATGGACAGGTTTCAAGCTTCTTTCCTGGGTTACATAGTGCTGTGAAGCAGCCTGTCCTCTGGGTGGTGGGAGAGCGAGGTGCTGGAAGGAGCTCTCTGGGTCACATCCTGCTGCTGCTGCTGCTGCTGCTCTCTCTCCCTCCATGTATTCACAGTACTTTTACCCAGCTTTCACACACTCATTCCGGGGTAAGAAAGCCATGTGCATCACCCTGGATCTCTGCCTGTGAGTGTGGGACCCTGCTTACAGCAGTGAACCTGCTGCCAGCATTACAAACATATTAATCAGGCATTTTAACACTATTCACTATCATGGGGCTATATAAATCAAATTGCGGGTAATTAGGAGCACAATTGTACCTTTTACTATTTAAATGTATTTGTATTATATATTTTTTGGCTATTAAAGTGACATTTTGGGTGACTTTGTCAGTTTATGGAGCTTAGCCCACAATTCCCGGAGGTTCCAGGCCGAATTTGGGAGCTCATCGGCGGCCTGCCATGCGCCCCCACCGTGGAAAGCAAAAAAAAGTAAAGAAAACGGTCAATTATATCTTAAAATAATCAAAATGAAGTTCCTGTCCATTTCATGTACATTGGTCGTGTCCATTTCATGTACATTTGGTCGTGTCCATTTCATGTACATTTGGTCGTGTCCATTTCATGTACATTTAATGGGTAGTCAAATGTGGATGAAATGGACACAATTCCCGGAGGTTCCAGGCCGAATTTGGGAGCTCATAGGCGGCCTGCCATAGGCCCCCACCCGTGGAAAGCAAAAAAAGTAAATAAAATGGTCAATTATATCTTACAATAATCAAAAAAGAAGTTTTTAAAAAATCTCGAAAAAACGGCTAAGTGCCAACGGAGGAGGGGCTGCAAAAAGTTCAAGTCTTCGGCGCTTCCGGCGGAAGCCCCGGAGACATTTGCACTACCCGTTGCATTTTACAACGGAGAGGGGAATCGAGACCTCCCTTCCTCCGTCCAAAAAATTCATTCATCTTTTCCAAGCTACTATCTCCACGAAATCGGAAACCCGGTTTTTGAGAGCACTTAGAAAAAAACGGCCTATTTCACATGATGGAGAAATCATGGAGGAATGCATCCGCTGCATGAGCACTTTGGATCGGATACAATTGTTGCCTGGAGGACCCCCAATCATGGTTCTTACCAAACTTTAAGTTTTGAACTGGTCTCTGGAGGAATTCAAGGGGAGTTGTCACGGAATAATGAGACACTATTTTCGGATACATTTTATCCATTTTCACCCCTTTCTCTGGTTCTTCCAAAAGTTAACTTAGACTTATTCTGACTCTGGAGGAATGTAAGGGGAGTTGTCAGGGGACTCTACCTGCATTATGAGGCACTATTTTCGGATACATTTTTATCAATTTTCACCCTTTTCCATGGTTCTTCCAAAAGTTAACTTAGACTTATTCTGACTCTGGAGGAATGTAAGGGGAGTTGTCAGGGGACTCTACCTGCATGATGAGGCACTATTTTCGGATACATTTTATCCATTTTTACCCTTTTCCATGGTTCTTCCAAAAGTTAACTTAGACTTATTCTGACTCTGGAGGAATGCAAGGAAAATGTCTGTCTTATGGACAGAGTTAACATGGGACTTGTCCTTCAAATGTACTGATGTCCGCACAATGGAAATGTGATGTCAACTACCCATGCAAATTCCCTGCCACCGGCTGGACACATTTTACCAACTATGCCTACACACATGCAACATTGGGGGTTCTCTATGCATATGTCTGAGGGTAAAATAATCATCATTCTGTATATAATATGTTTGTCAATATCATGGACATCTCCTGCTAAATTGGGGTCCACAAAGCTGACACCCTGCTGACACAGCAGTGACTCTGCTGTACATTTCATGAGAAATGGACATATTCCTGTACATTTCATGAGTCAAATGTGGATGAAATGGACAGGTTTCAAGCTTCTTTCCTGGGTTACATAGTGCTGTGAAGCAGCCTGTCCTCTGGGTGGTGGGAGAGCGAGGTGCTGGAAGGAGCTCTCTGGGTCACATCCTGCTGCTGCTGCTGCTGCTGCTGCTCTCTCTCCCTCCATGTATTCACAGACTTTTACACAGCTTTCACACACTCATTCCGGGGTAAGAAAGCCATGTGCATCACCCTGGATCTCTGCCTGTGAGTGTGGACCCTGCTTACAGCAGTGAACCTGCTGCCAGCATTACAAACATATTAATCAGGCATTTTAACACTATTCACTATCATGGGGCTATATAAATCAAATTGCGGGTAATTAGGAGCACAATTGTACCTTTTACTATTTAAATGTATTTGTATTATATTTTTTGGCTATTAAAGTGACATTCTGGGTGACTTTGTCAGTTTATGGAGCTTAGCCCACAATTCCCGGAGGTTCCAGGCCGAATTTGGGAGCTCATCGGCGGCCTGCCATGCGCCCCCACCCGTGGAAAGCAAAAAAAAGTAAAGAAAACGGTCAATTATATCTTAAAATAATCAAAAATGAAGTTCCTGTCCATTTCATGTACATTTGGTCGTGTCCATTTCATGTACATTTGGTCGTGTCCATTTCATGTACATTTGGTCGTGTCCATTTCATGTACATTTAATGGGTAGTCAAATGTGGATGAAATGGACACAATTCCCGGAGGTTCCAGGCCGAATTTGGGAGCTCATAGCGGCCTGCCATGCGCCCCCACCCGTGGAAAGCAAAAAAATGTAAATAAAACGGTCAATTATATCTTAAAATAATCAAAAAAGAAGTTTTTAAAAAATCTCGAAAAAACGGCTAAGTGCCAACGGAGGAGGGGCTGCAACAAGCTCAAGTCTTCGGCGCTTCCGGCGGAAGCCCCGGAGACATTTGCACTACCCCATTGCATTTTACAACGGAGAGGGGAATCGAGACCTCCCTTCCTCCGTCCAAAAAATTCATTCATCTTTTCCAAGCTACCATCTGCACGAAATCGGAAACCCGGTTTTTGAGAGCACTTAGAAAAAAACGGCCTATTTCACATGATGGAGAAATCATGGAGGAATGCATCCGCTGCATGAGCACTTTGGATCGGATACAATTGTTGCCTGGAGGACCCCCAATCATGGATCTTACCAAACTTTAAGTTTTTGAATTGGTCTCTGGAGGAATTCAAGGGGAGTTGTCACGGAATAATGAGACACTATTTTCGGATACATTTTATCCATTTTCACCCCTTTCTCTGGTTCTTCCAAAAGTTAACTTAGACTTATTCTGACTCTGGAGGAATGTAAGGGGAGTTGTCAGGGGACTCTACCTGCATGACGAGGCACTATTTTTCGGATACATTTTATCCATTTTCATCCTTTTCCATGGTTCTTCCAAAAGTTAACTTAGACTTATTCTGACTCTGGAGGAATGTAAGGAAAATGTCGTCTTATGGACAGAGTTAACATGGGACTTGTCCTTCAAATGTACTGATGTCCGCACAATGGAAATGTGATGTCAACTACCAATGCAAATTCCCTGCCACCGGCTGGACACATTTTTACCAACTATGCCTACACACATGCAACACTTGGGGGTTCTCTATGCATAGTCTGAGGGTAAAATAATCATCATTCTGTATATAAATATGTTTGTCAATATCATGGACATCTCCTGCTAAATTGGGGTCCACAAAGCTGACACCCTGCTGACACAGCAGTGACTCTGCTGTACATTTCATGAGAAATGGACATATTCCTGTACATTTCATGAGTCAAATGTGGATGAAATGGACAGGTTTCAAGCTTATTCCTGGTTTACATAGTGCTGTGAAGCAGCCTGTCCTCTGGGTGTTGGGAGAGCGAGATGCTGGAAGGAGCTCTCTGGGTCACATCCTGCTGCTGCTGCTCTCTCTCCCTCCCTGTATTCACAGTACTTTTACCCAGCTTTCACACACTCATTCCGGGGTAAGAAAGCCATGTGCATCACCCTGGATCTCTGCCTATGAGTGTGGGACCCTGCTTACAGCAGTGAACCTGCTGCCAGCATTACAAACATATTAATCAGGCATTTTAACACTATTCACTATCATGGGGCTATATAAATCAAATTGCGGGTAATTAGGACCACAATTGTACCTTTTACTATTTAAATGTATTTGTATTATATATTTTTTGGCTATTAAATTGACATTTCTGGGTGACTTTGTCAGTTTATGGAGCTTAGCCCACAATTCCCGGAGGTTCCAGGCCGAATTTGGGAGCTCATCGGCGGCCTGCCATGCGCCCCCACCCGTGGAAAGCAAAAAAAAGTAAATAAAACGGTCAATTATATCTTAAAATAATCAAAAATGAAGTTCCTGTCCATTTCATGTACATTTGGTCGTGTCCATTTCATGTACATTTGGTCGTGTCCATTTCATGTACATTTAATGGGTAGTCAAATGTGGATGAAATGGACACAATTCCCGGAGGTTCCAGGCCGAATTTGGGAGCTCATAGGCGGCCTGCCATGCGCCCCACCCGTGGAAAGCAAAAAAAAGTAAATAAAACGGTCAATTATATCTTAAAATAATCAAAATAAAGTTTTTTAAAAATCTCGAAAAAACGGCTAAGTGCCAACGGAGGAGGGGCTGCAACAAGCTCAAGTCTTCGGCGCTTCCGGCGGAAGCCCCGGAGACATTTGCACTACCCCGTTGCATTTTACAACGGAGAGGGGAATCGAGACTTCCCTTCCTCCGTCCAAAAAATTCATTCATCTTTTCCAAGCTACTATCTCCACGAAATCGGAAACCCGGTTTTTGAGAGCACTTAGAAAAAACGGCCTATTTCACATGATGGAGAAATCATGGAGGAATGCATCCGCTGCATGAGCACTTTGGATCGGATACAATTGTTGCCTGGAGGACCCCCAATCATGGTTCTTACCAAACTTTAAGTTTTTGAACTGGTCTCTGGAGGAATTCAAGGGGAGTTGTCACGGAATAATGAGACACTATTTTCGGATACATTTTATCCATTTTCACCCCTTTCTCTGGTTCTTCCAAAAGTTAACTTAGACTTATTCTGACTCTGGAGGAATGTAATGGGAGTTGTCAGGGGACTCTACCTGCATTATGAGGCACTATTTTCGGATACATTTTTATCAATTTTCACCCTTTTCCATGGTTCTTCCAAAAGTTAACTTAGACTTATTCTGACTCTGGAGGAATGTAAGGGGAGTTGTCAGGGGACTCTACCTGCATGATGAGGCACTATTTTCGGATACATTTTATCCATTTTACCCTTTTCCATGGTTCTTCCAAAAGTTAACTTAGACTTATTCTGACTCTGGAGGAATGCAAGGAAAATGTCTGTCTTATGGACAGAGTTAACATGGGACTTGTCCTTCAAATGTACTGATGTCCGCACAATGGAAATGTGATGTCAACTACCAATGCAAATTCCCTGCCACCGGCTGGACACATTTTACCAACTATGCCTACACACATGCAACACTTGGGGGTTCTCTATGCATATGTCTGAGGGTAAAATAATCATCATTCTGTATACAAATATGTTTGTCAATATCATGGACATCTCCTGCTAAATTGGGGTCCACAAAGCTGACACCCTGCTGACACAGCAGTGACTCTGCTGTACATTTCATGAGAAATGGACATATTCCTGTACATTTCATGAGTAAAATGTGGATGAAATGGACAGGTTTCAAGCTTCTTTCCTGGGTTACATAGTGCTGTGAAGCAGCCTGTCCTCTGGGTGGTGGGAGAGCGAGGTGCTGGAAGGAGCTCTCTGGGTCACATCCTGCTGCTGCTGCTGCTTGCTGCTCTCTCTCCCTCCATGTATTCACAGTACTTTTACCCAGCTTCACACACTCATTCCGGGGGTAAGAAAGCCATGTGCATCACCCTGGATCTCTGCCTGTGAGTGTGGGACCCTGCTTACAGCAGTGAACCTGCTGCCAGCATTACAACATATTAATCAGGCATTTTAACACTATTCACTATCATGGGGCTATATAAATCAAATTGCGGGTAATTAGGAGCACAATTGTACCTTTTACTATTTAAATGTATTTGTATTATATATTTTTGGCTATTAAAGTGACATTTCTGGGTGACTTTGTCAGTTTATGGAGCTTAGCCCACAATTCCCGGAGGTTCCAGGCCGAATTTGGGAGCTCATCGGCGGCCTGCCATGCGCCCCCACCCGTGGAAAGCAAAAAAAAAAAAAGAAAAAACGGTCAATTATATCTTAAAATAATCAAAAATGAAGTTCCTGTCCATTTCATGTACATTTGGTCGTGTCCATTTCATGTACATTTGGTCGTGTCCATTTCATGTACATTTGGTCGTGTCCATTTCATGTACATTTAATGGGTAGTCAAATGTGGATGAAATGGACACAATTCCCGGAGGTTCCAGGCCGAATTTGGGAGCTCATAGGCGGCCTGCCATGCGCCCCCACCCGTGGAAAGCAAAAAAATGTAAATAAAACGGTCAATTATATCTTAAAAAATCAAAAAAGAAGTTTTTAAAAATCTCGAAAAAAAACGGCTAAGTGCCAACGGAGGAGGGGCTGCAACAAGCTCAAGTCTTCGGCGCTTCCGGCGGAAGCCCCGGAGACATTTGCACTACCCCATTGCATTTTACAACGGAGAGGGGAATCGAGACCTCCCTTCCTCCGTCCAAAAAATTCATTCATCTTTCCAAGCTACCATCTGCACGAAATCGGAAACCCGGTTTTGAGAGCACTTAGAAAAAAACGGCCTATTTCACATGATGGAGAAATCATGGAGGAATGCATCCGCTGCATGAGCACTTTGGATCGGATACAATTGTTGCCTGGAGGACCCCCAATCATGGATCTTACCAAACTTTAAGTTTTTGAATTGGTCTCTGGAGGAATTCAGGGAGTTGTCACGGAATAATGAGACACTATTTTCGGATACATTTTATCATTTTCACCCCTTTCTCTGGTTCTTCCAAAAGTTAACTTAGACTTATTCTGACTCTGGAGGAATGTAAGGGGAGTTGTCAGGGGACTCTACCTGCATGACGAGGCACTATTTTCGGATACATTTTATCCTTTCATCCTTTTCCATGGTTCTTCAAAAGTTAACTTAGACTTATTCTGACTCTGGAGGAAATGTAGGAAAATGTTGTCTTATGGACAGAGTTAACATGGGACTTGTCCTTCAAATGTACTGATGTCCGCACAATGGAAATGTGATGTCAACTACCAATGCAAATTCCCTGCCACCGGCTGGACACATTTTACCAACTATGCCTACACACATGCAACACTTGGGGGTTCTCTATGCATATGTCTGAGGGGTAAAATAATCATCATTCTGTATTAAATATGTTTGTCAATATCATGGACATCTCCTGCTAAATTGGGGTCCACAAAGCTGACACCCTGCTGACACAGCAGTGACTCTGTACATTTCATGAGAAATGGACATATTCCTGTACATTTCATGAGTCAAATGTGGATGAAATGGACAGGTTTCAAGCTTATTTCCTGGTTTACATAGTGCTGTGAAGCAGCCTGTCCTCTGGGTGTTGGGAGAGCGAGATGCTGGAAGGAGCTCTCTGGGTCACATCCTGCTGCTGCTGCTCTCTCTCCCTCCCTGTATTCACAGTACTTTTACCCAGCTTTCACACACTCATTCCGGGGTAAGAAAGCCATGTGCATCACCCTGGATCTCTGCCTGTGAGTGTGGGACCCTGCTTACAGCAGTGAACCTGCTGCCAGCATTACAAACATATTAATCAGGCATTTTAACACTATTCACTATCATGGGGCTGGCTATAAATCAAATTGCGGGTAATTAGGACCACAATTGTACCTTTTACTATTTAAATGTATTTGTATTATATATTTTTTGGCTATTAAATTGACTTTCTGGGTGACTTGTCAGTTTATGGAGCTTAGCCCACAATTCCCGGAGGTTCCAGGCCGAATTTGGGAGCTCATCGGCGGCCTGCCATGCGCCCCCACCCGTGGAAAGCAAAAAAAAGTAAAGAAAACGGTCAATTTATCTTAAAATAATCAAAAATGAAGTTCCTGTCCATTTCATGTACATTTGTCGTGTCCATTTATGTACATTTGGTCGTGTCCATTTCATTGTACAGTAATGGGTAGTCAAATGGGATGAAATGGACACAATTCCCGGAGGTTCCAGGCCGAATTTGGGAGCTCATAGGCGGCTGCCATGCGCCCCCACCCGTGGTGGAAGCAAAAAAAAAGTAAATAAAACGGTCAATTATATCTTAAAATAATCAAATATAAGTTTTTTAAAAATCTCGAAAAAACGGCTAAGTGCCAACGGAGGAGGGGCTGCAACAAGCTCAAGTCTTCGGCGCTTCCGGCGGAAGCCCGGAGACATTTGCACTACCCCGTTGCATTTACAACGGAGAGGGGAATCGAGACTTCCCTTCCTCCGTCCAAAAAATTCATTCATCTTTTCCAAGCTACTATCTCCACGAAATCGGAAACCCGGTTTTTGAGAGCACTTAGAAAAAACGGCCTATTTCACATGATGGAGAAATCATGGAGGAATGCATCCGCTGCATGAGCACTTTGGATCGGATACAATTGTTGCCTGGAGGACCCCCAATCATGGTTCTTACCAAACTTTAAGTTTTGAACTGGTCTCTGGAGGAATTCAAGGGGAGTTGTCACGGAATAATGAGACACTATTTTCGGATACATTTTATCCATTTTCACCCCTTTCTCTGGTTCTTCCAAAAGTTAACTTAGACTTATTCTGACTCTGGAGGAATGTAAGGGGAGTTGTCAGGGGACTCTACCTGCATTATGAGGCACTATTTTCGGATACATTTTTATCAATTTTCACCCTTTTCCATGGTTCTTCCAAAAGTTAACTTAGACTTATTCTGACTCTGGAGGAATGTAAGGGGAGTTGTCAGGGGACTCTACCTGCATGATGAGGCACTATTTTCGGATACATTTAATCAATTTTTACCCTTTTCCATGGTTCTTCCAAAAGTTAACTTAGACTTATTCTGACTCTGGAGGAATGCAAGGAAAATGTCTGTCTTATGGACAGAGTTAACATGGGACTTGTCCTTCAATTGTACTGATGTCCGCACAATGGAAATGTGATGTCAACTACCAATGCAAATTCCCTGCCACCGGCTGGACACATTTTACCAACTATGCCTACACACATGCAACACTTGGGGGTTCTCTATGCATATGTCTGAGGGTAAAATAATCATCATTCTGTATATAAATATGTTTGTCAATATCATGGACATCTCCTGCTAAATTGGGGTCCACAAAGCTGACACCCTGCTGACACAGCAGTGACTCTGCTGTACATTTCATGAGAAATGGACATATTCCTGTACATTTCATGAGTCAAATGTGGATGAAATGGACAGGTTTCAAGCTTCTTTCCTGGGTTACATAGTGCTGTGAAGCAGCCTGTCCTCTGGGTGGTGGGAGAGCGAGGTGCTGGAAGGAGCTCTCTGGGTCACATCCTGCTGCTGCTGCTGCTGCTGCTGCTGCTGCTGCTCCTCTCCCTCCATGTATTCACAGTACTTTTACCCAGCTTTCACACACTCATTCCGGGGTAAGAAAGCCATGTGCATCACCCTGGATCTCTGCCTGTGAGTGTGGGACCCTGCTTACAGCAGTGAACCTGCTGCCAGCATTACAAACATATTCAGGCATTTTAACACTATTCACTATCATGGGGCTATATAAATCAAATTGCGGGTAATTAGGAGCACAATTGTACCTTTTACTATTTAAATGTATTTGTATTATATATTTTTTGGCTATTAAAGTGACATTTCTGGGTGACTTTGTCAGTTTATGGAGCTTAGCCCACAATTCCCGGAGGTTCCAGGCCGAATTTGGGAGCTCATCGGCGGCCTGCCATGCGCCCCCACCCGTGGAAAGCAAAAAAAAGTAAAGAAAACGGTCAATTATATCTTAAAATAATCAAAAATGAAGTTCCTGTCCATTTCATGTACATTTGGTCGTGTCCATTTCATGTACATTTGGTCGTGTCCATTTCATGTACATTTGGTCGTGTCCATTTCATGTACATTTAATGGGTAGTCAAATGTGGATGAAATGGACACAATTCCCGGAGGTTCCAGGCCGAATTTGGGAGCTCATAGGCGGCCTGCCATGCGCCCCCACCCGTGGAAAGCAAAAAAATGAAATAAAACGGTCAATTATATCTTAAAATAATCAAAAAGAAGTTTTTAAAAAATCTCGAAAAAACGGCTAAGTGCCAACGGAGGAGGGGCTGCAACAAGCTCAAGTCTTCGGCGCTTCCGGCGGAAGCCCCGGAGACATTTGCACTACCCCGTTGCATTTTACAACGGAGAGGGGAATCGAGACCTCCCTTCCTCCGTCCAAAAAATTCATTCATCTTTTCCAAGCTACCATCTGCACGAAATCGGAAACCCGGTTTTTGAGAGCACTTAGAAAAAAACGGCCTATTTCACATGATGGGGAAATCATGGAGGAATGCATCCGCTGCATGAGCACTTTGGATCGGATACAATTGTTGCCTGGAGGACCCCCAATCATGGTTCTTACCAAACTTTAAGTTTTTGAACTGGTCTCTGGAGGAATTCAAGGGGAGTTGTCACGGAATAATGAGACACTATTTTCGGATACATTTTATCCATTTTCACCCCTTTCTCTGGTTCTTCCAAAAGTTAACTTAGACTTATTCTGACTCTGGAGGAATGTAAGGGGAGTTGTCAGGGGACTCTACCTGCATTATGAGGCACTATTTTCGGATACATTTTATCATTTTCACCCTTTTCCATGGTTCTTCCAAAAGTTAACTTAGACTTATTCTGACTCTGGAGGAATGTAAGGGGAGTTGTCAGGGGACTCTACCTGCATGATGAGGCACTATTTTCGGATACATTTTATCCATTTTACCCTTTTCCATGGTTCTTCCAAAAGTTAACTTAGACTTTTCTGACTCTGGAGGAATGCAAGGAAAATGTCTGTCTTATGGACAGAGTTAACATGGGACTTGTCCTTCAAATGTACTGATGTCCGCACAATGGAAATGTGATGTCAACTACCAATGCAAATTCCCTGCCACCGGCTGGACACATTTTACCAACTATGCCTACACACATGCAACACTTGGGGGTTCTCTATGCATATGTCTGAGGGTAAAATAATCATCATTCTGTATATAAATATGTTTGTCAATATCATGGACATCTCCTGCTAAATTGGGGTCCACAAAGCTGACACCCTGCTGACACAGCAGTGACTCTGCTGTACATTTCATGAGAAATGGACATATTCCTGTACATTTCATGAGTCAAATGTGGATGAAATGGACAGGTTTCAAGCTTCTTTCCTGGGTTACATAGTGCTGTGAAGCAGCCTGTCCTCTGGGTGGTGGGAGAGCGAGGTGCTGGAAGGAGCTCTCTGGGTCACATCCTGCTGCTGCTGCTGCTGCTGCTCTCTCTCCCTCCATGTATTCACAGTACTTTTACCCAGCTTTCACACACTCATTCCGGGGTAAGAAAGCCATGTGCATCACCCTGGATCTCTGCCTGTGAGTGTGGGACCCTGCTTACAGCAGTGAACCTGCTGCCAGCATTACAAACATATTAATCAGGCATTTTAACACTATTCACTATCATGGGGCTATATAAATCAAATTGCGGGTAATTAGGAGCACAATTGTACAATTTAAATGTATTTGTATTATATATTTTTTGGCTATTAAAGTGACATTTCTGGGTGACTTTGTCAGTTTATGGAGCTTAGCCCACAATTCCCGGAGGTTCCAGGCCGAATTTGGGAGCTCATCGGCGGCCTGCCATGCGCCCCCACCCGTGGAAAGCAAAAAAAAGTAAATAAAACGGTCAATTATATCTTAAAATAATCAAAAATGAAGTTCCTGTCCATTTCATGTACATTTGGTCGTGTCCATTTCATGTACATTTAATGGGTAGTCAAATGTGGATGAAATGGACACAATTCCCGGAGGTTCCAGGCCAAATTTGGGAGCTCATAGGCGGCCTGCCATGCGCCCCCACCCGTGGAAAGCAAAAAAAGTAAATAAAACGGTCAATTATATCTTAAAATAATCAAAAAGAAGTTTTTAAAAAATCTCGAAAAAACGGCTAAGTGCCAACGGAGGAGGGGCTGCAACAAGCTCAAGTCTTCGGCGCTTCCGGCGGAAGCCCCGGAGACATTTGCACTACCCCGTTGCATTTTACAACGGAGAGGGGAATCGAGACCTCCCTTCCTCCGTCCAAAAAATTCATTCATCTTTTCCAAGCTACTATCTGCCACGAAATCGGAAACCCGGTTTTTGAGAGCACTTAGAAAAAAACGGCCTATTTCACATGATGGAGAAATCATGGAGGAATGCATCCGCTGCATGAGCACTTTGGATCGGATACAATTGTTGCCTGGAGGACCCCCAATCATGGTTCTTACCAAACTTTAAGTTTTTGAACTGGTCTCTGGAGGAATTCAAGGGGAGTTGTCACGGAATAATGAGACACTATTTTCGGATACATTTTATCCATTTTCACCCCTTTCTCTGGTTCTTCCAAAAGTTAACTTAGACTTATTCTGACTCTGGAGGAATGTAAGGGGAGTTGTCAGGGGACTCTACCTGCATTATGAGGCACTATTTTCGGATACATCTTTATCAATTTTCACCCTTTTCCATGGTTCTTCCAAAAGTTAACTTAGACTTATTCTGACTCTGGAGGAATGTAAAGGGAGTTGTCAGGGGACTCTACCTGCATGATGAGGCACTATTTTCGGATACATTTTATCCATTTTTACCCTTTTCCATGGTTCTTCCAAAAGTTAACTTAGACTTATTCTGACTCTGGAGGAATGCAAGGAAAATGTCTGTCTTATGGACAGAGTTAACATGGGACTTGTCCTTCAAATGTACTGATGTCCGCACAATGGAAATGTGATGTCAACTACCCATGCAAATTCCCTGCCACCGGCTGGACACATTTTACCAACTATGCCTACACACATGCAACACTTGGGGGTTCTCTATGCATATGTCTGAGGGTAAAATAATCATCATTCTGTATATAAATATGTTTGTCAATATCATGGACATCTCCTGCTAAATTGGGGTCCACAAAGCTTACACCCTGCTGACACAGCAGTGACTCTGCTGTACATTTCATGAGAAATGGACATATTCCTGTACATTTCACGAGTCAAATGTGGATGAAATGGACAGGTTTCAAGCTTCTTTCCTGGGTTACATAGTGCTGTGAAGCAGCCTGTCCTCTGGGTGGTGGGAGAGCGAGGTGCTGGAAGGAGCTCTCTGGGTCACATCCTGCTGCTGCTGCTGCTGCTGCTGCTGCTGCTGCTGCTCTCTCTCCCTCCATGTATTCACAGTACTTTTACCCAGCTTTCACACACTCATTCCGGGGTAAGAAAGCCATGTGCATCACCCTGGATCTCTGCCTGTGAGTGTGGGACCCTGCTTACAGCAGTGAACCTGCTGCCAGCATTACACACATATTAATCAGGCATTTTAACACTATTCACTATCATGGGGCTATATAAATCAAATTGCGGGTAATTAGGAGCACAATTGTACCTTTTACTATTTAAATGTATTTGTATTATATATTTTTGGCTATTAAAGTGACATTTCTGGGTGACTTTGTCAGTTTATGGAGCTTAGCCCACAATTCCCGGAGGTTCCAGGCCGAATTTGGGAGCTCATCGGCGGCCTGCCATGCGCCCCCACCCGTGGAAAGCAAAAAAAAGTAAATAAAACGGTCAATTATATCTTAAAATAATCAAAAATGAAGTTCCTGTCCATTTCATGTACATTTGGTCGTGTCCATTTCATGTACATTTGGTCGTGTCCATTTCATGTACATTTGGTCGTGTCCATTTCATGTACATTTAATGGGTAGTCAAATGTGGATGAAATGGACACAATTCCCGGAGGTTCCAGGCCGAATTTGGGAGCTCATAGGCGGCCTGCCATGCGCCCCCACCCGTGGAAAGCAAAAAAAAGTAAATAAAACGGTCAATTATATCTTAAAATAATCAAAAAAGAAGTTTTTAAAAAATCTCGAAAAAACGGCTAAGTGCCAACGGAGGAGGGGCTGCAACAAGCTCAAGTCTTCGGGGCTTCCGCCGGAAGCCCCGGAGACATTTGCACTACCCCGTTGCATTTTCAACGGAGAGGGGAATCGAGACCTCCCTTCCTCCGTCCAAAAAATTCATTCATCTTTTCCAAGCTACCATCTGCACGAAATCGGAAACCCGGTTTTTGAGAGCACTTAGAAAAAAACGGCCTATTTCACATGATGGGAAATCATGGAGGAATGCATCCGCTGCATGAGCACTTTGGATCGGATACAATTGTTGCCTGGAGGACCCCCAATCATGGTTCTTACCAAACTTTAAGT
>NW_022991087.1:0-53200 GCF_902827175.1 Gymnodraco acuticeps | reverse complement strand
TCAACATGTGTCCCCTCTTCTTCATGTCTCTTCTACATCAACATGTGTCCCCTCTTCTTCATGTCTCTTCTACATCAACATGTGTCCCCTCTTCCATGTCTCTTCTACATCAACATGTGTCCCTCTTCTTCATGTCTCTTCTACATCAACATGTGTCCCCTCTTCTTCATGTCTCTTCTACATCAACATGTGTCCCCTCTTCTTCATGTCTCTCTACATCAACATGTGTCCCCTCTTCTTCATGTCTCTTCTACATCAACATGTGTCCCCTCTTCTTCATGTCTCTTCTACATCAACATGTGTCCCCTCTTCTTCATGTCTCTTCTACATCAACATGTGTCCCCTCTTCTTCATGTCTCTTCTACATCAACATGTGTCCCCTCTTCTTCATGTCTCTTCTACATCAACATGTGTCCCCTCTTCTTCATGTCTCTTCTACATCAACATGTGTCCCTCTTCTTCATGTCTCTTCTACATCAACATGTGTCCCCTCTTCTCATGTGTCTCTATACATGTGTCCCCTCTTCTCATGTCTCTTCTACATCAACATGTGTCCCCTCTTCTTCATGTCTCTTCTACATCACATGTGTCCCCTCTTCTTCATGTCTCTTCTACATCAACATGTGTCCCCTCTTCTTCATGTCTCTTCTACATGTGTCCCCTCTTCTTCATGTCTCTTCTACATCAACATGTGTCCCCTCTTCTCATGTCTCTTCTACATCAACATGTGTCCCCTCTTCTTCATGTCTCTTCTACATCAACATGTGTCCCCTCTTCTTCATGTCTCTCTACATCAACATGTGTCCCCTCTTCTTCATGTCTTTCTACATCAACATGTGTCCCCTCTTTTCATGTCTCTTCTACATCACATGTGTCCCTCTTCTCCATGTCTCTTCTACATCAACATGTGTCCCCTCTTCTCATGTCTCTTCTACATCAACATGTGTCCCCTCTTCTCATGTCTCTTCTACATCAACATGTGTCCCCTCTTCTTCATGTCTTCTACATCAACATGTGTCCCCTCTTCTCATGTCTCTTCTACATCAACATGTGTCCCCTCTTCTCCATGTCTCTTCTACATCAACATGTGTCCCCTCTTCTTCATGTCTCTTCTACATCAACATGTGTCCCCTCTTCTTCATGTCTCTTCTACATCAACATGTGTCCCCTCTTCTTCATGTCTCTTCTACATCAACATGTGTCCCCTCTTCCCATGTCTCTTCTACATCAACATGTGTCCCACTTCTTCATGTCTCTTCTACATCAACATGTGTCCCCTCTTCTCATGTCTCTTCTACATCAACATGTGTCCCCTCTTCTTCATGTCTCTCTACATCAACATGTGTCCCCTCTTCTTCATGTCTCTTCTACATCAACATGTGTCCCCTCTTCTTCATGTCTCTTCTACATCAACATGTGTCCCCTCTTCTCATGTCTCTTCACATCAACATGTGTCCCCTCTTCTTCATGTCTCTTCTACATCAACATGTGTCCCCTCTTCTTCATGTCTCTTCTACATCAACATGTGTCCCCTCTTCTTCATGTCTCTTCTACATCAACATGTGTCCCCCTTCTTCATGTCTCTTCTACATCAACATGTGTCCCCTCTTCTTCATGTCTCTTCTACATCAACATGTGTCCCCTCTTCTTCATGTCTCTTCTACATCAACATGTGTCCCTCTTCTTCATGTCTCTTCTACATCAACATGTGTCCCCTCTTCTCATGTCTCTTCTACATCAACATGTGTCCCCTCTTCTTCATGTCTCTTCTACATCAACATGTGTCCCCTCTTTTCATGTCTCTTCTACATCAACATGTGTCCCCTCTTCTTCATGTCTCTTCTACATCAACATGTGTCCCCTCTTCTTCATGTCTCTTCTACATCAACATGTGTCCCCTCTTCTTCATGTCTCTTCTACATCAACATGTGTCCCCTCTGTGGAAAGAGACTCTTAAAGTTTCAGGAACAAACCCCCCCCCTTATCACCTGAATCTCCTCTAGAGCACCATTGAGTTCTTTGTAACCAAATGTCTCTCAGAGGGGCGTGGGGAGGGGCTCCTTATTTTCATCTAAAGTAACAGACAGAGAATCAGCACTTTGGAAACAGGGCTGAAACAGAGGGGATTATGGGTAATGCTGCAATGATCTGTTTGGTGTTTCAGCCAATCAGAGACAGGCTCTGGATATATCTGAGACCTGTGATATATTGATGAGAAACTGTATAATAGGAGACCTTTAATTTGTCAATTACATTTGATAGACCGCTGTATCCGCCACAGACGCATGGCAACTGCTACTAAAGTGTTTGCACCCAAGTATTTTAATTGTGTTCTAACTACAATACTTTGTAGTCGTTACAGAACTGAACGTTATGGTTTTGAATGTGGGGAATACAGTAGGTGGGTGAGGTAAAGGGGGGAGGAGGTGGTGGAGGTGAAGGCGAGTGCTCTGTGAGTAATAATGCCGCCGAAAACAGCTGAAAAACCGGAGCGCCAGCAGCAAAATGAGGGGGGGGGGGCAGGGTTACACAGAGGAAATGGGGCAGGGGGCGGTACTCACTGACAGCCTATAGTTCTGCATCATTTTATCAAACTCCTCGTCAATTTTTTTGTATTTCTTCAGTGCGGGGGGTGAGCGAGAAGGGCTCCTCGGGGTCTGGGCTCTCAGAGTCCCGGTGCTCTTTCTTGTTCAGAGCCTTCGTTCCCCAAACACAAGAAGAAGAAGAGGAAGAGGGAGAGGAAGAAGAAGAAGAGGTAGATAGAGAAAGAGAAGATAGGTTAGATAAAGTGATAAAAGTGTGACGGTACTCACGCCGTAGCGCTTGAAGAGGGCTGTCCAGGTCCTCCGTCTTGCGGTACTTTTCTTCGTTTAGCGGGCTTTGGTCGATGGAGTCGTCTCCGTCGGGCTCGGGGCTGTTGCAGCCGTTAAAGCCTTTCTTTCGCAACGTCTGAGGCGGGTAAAGGAGGAGAAGGAGGCACATTTACATTTCATTTTTCATGCACATATGGGGTGAACTCCTGGAGACAGTGATGTACATTAGCATTAGCACACAGAAAAATCTGTCTGACAACCAGCTCGTAGCTAACTTTATCAACAGCTATATGTGTGTCGCTGGACAGGAAGTGGACGATGTGTAGAGAGCTTGTATGTTGAGAACAGCTGCCGTCAGCAGACAGTAGATTCCCATAAAACCAACGAGCTAAAATGTGTTGTCTATTATTGGTGTAGCTTACATTGTGATGTGATTATTTTATCTTGCACATTTTTACTTGTGTTTAATTAACTGTCACAAAACCCATTGTCCTCCCGGGATTTATAACGTATCTTATGCTTTCACACAAACACAAATGACCATCTTGATTGCACCACACAGCCTCTGCTGACTCCCACTCTGTTCTTTGTATAAAAAAAGCAACCAGCAAAAGTCCGAAGGAGCAGTTTGACCCGAGCCGACACAAACAAGGAGGGTGTTTTTCCTCCAGCAGCGTTTTAAAGAAATAGAAACGGAACCTTTCAGAGAGCACAACCTCTGATAACATCCAATCCATTTTCTGAGGTCAGCGTTCGTGACATGTGCCGCCCACGTGGAAGCACGTTATTAAAACTGAATCTGCACTTGCTCGCCCAGCAGGTGCTCTCAGGAAGAATAGATTTCAAATGGAAACACATGGATGTCTATAGAAAACAAGCACCCCCAATCTTTACCAAGTGCTGCTGTTGTGGCGAGAATGTAAGCATGTCATTGAGGCCTCACACCTCTGAACACGCAGGCCAATCAACAGGGTGAGTAATTGGTGTGAAGCCTTGCTCCGAGGAAAAGCAGTTGAACAAAGAGTAATGGGTGAGATGGGAAGCATGCTGTGGTGTTAGCGCCGAGGCTAATGGCAGTCAGGTTGCTTCAGTGTTAGCACACTTTGGAAAAGGCGAGAAGGGAGAGAAGAGAGGGAGGGAGAGAGGGAGGGAAGAGAGGGAGGGAGGGAGATAGAGGCTCTTATTTTGAGAGGATTCTGCTTAAACGAGATTTGCCGTTAAGTAGCTTTGCCGGGTGGGCCCTTGACCACGGAGCCAAGCAGAAAGATCCGCACAGCAAAATGGATCTTAGACCGGCGCCCGAGAGCCTTCTGCGGTCCACATGCTAGCTTTGGACCTGATTGGCGTGAGAGGAAGAGAACATCCCTACCCTTGAAATCTATCAGCAAAAAGAGTGTGGAGGCGAGCGAAATGAAATCCATCTTATCGAGTCCTTTAAATCTGTAACTGAGTCGTGAAAGACTTCAAAACAAATGAATAAATCTGCCGTTGCAAATGAGAATATTACATCCTGTCTCCAATATAAATTAGCATCAAGAAACAAGCAAGAGTCACGAGGCTTCACTTCAATCTAAAATAATCCATATTTATAGAATGTAATAAGAATAAGACTTTAAAAAGACCATACCAGTTTGGGAAGCTTGTTGTCGCATTTAGGAATGCATTGATTCTACTGTTTTGAGCCACCATTGACTTCCATTCATCTATATACTTCAGTTATTTTGGATTGTCTTTGAGGTAGAGCATAACAAGCTGCACACAAACCGTTGACATACTACGACCTGATGACGGGTTAGCAGTCAGTAAACTATTTGCACTTCCTGCAGAAATGGAGCTACTTTAGCATCGGGTTGGAGATGATGGATGCATTACAGATAACTCGTCTTTATGCTCTGCTCTCGACCAGCTTTAGTTACCAGCTGCTCGCTAATTGTATCAACACCTACTTGTGTGGTGCTGGAGAGGAAGGTGACCGTGGATTCAGAGAAGCTTTTAAGTAGAAAACAGTATATTCACATAAAACCAAAACAATGAGCTAAAAGAGAAAGAAATCTAGCTCGTCTGTTGCCTTCATTTTCTTTTGTTCACCATCTGCTTCATCACTTCATCAGCATCTAAATCTGTCCTTCAATTAACAGTGGATTTAGTTTTGCATGTTGTTGAGAACGGCTGCTTTCTGCAGATAAAACCCAATAAACGACGTTCTCATAAAACCAAAACAATGCTTACAGACGCTAAAACCCTCCATCAATATCGATACGTGTGGCTTTAACTTGATATGAACTGTTATGTTTACCGTAGTATACCACTCAGGCGGCTGCTAATTGTTTTGTATACAGTTTGGAAGAAGAACGCTTAAGACCTTCCTTTTTGATAAAGCTTATAGTTAGGGCTGATTAGATTCAGCCCCTAGTTTTGCTGATGTAGGCTTAGTTTGTCGGGGGACATCTTACTTCTTCCTTCTCTCTGTCTATACCTGTGTACTCTCATGTTCCCATTAACCCAGCTTCCCCAAATGTCTTTCTTTTTTGGTGTCTATATACGCCGGATCCGGAGTCATGGATGATCCTGCGCTCCTCTGTCCTGGATCGCGAGCCCTGGATCTTGAGTCGTGGCTGTGGTCCTGGATCATAGGTCCCCTGGATGGATATCCTCGTGGATTCATCTTCTATTATACACACATGCATTTCCAAACATCTTGGACTACCTATGTGCAAATGTATTATCTTTTCAATTTACCACTCGGCATCTATTGCAACGTCTGTCCGTCCTGGGAGAGGGATCCCTCCTCTGTTGCTCTCCTGAGGTTCTCCCATGTTCCCTTTAAACTGTGGGTTTGTCTCTTGGAAGTGTTTCCTTGACGATGTGAGGGTCTAAGGACAGAGGGTCTGAGGACAGAGGGTCTAAGGACAGAGGGTCTGAGGACAGAGGGTCTCAGGGACAGAGGGTCTGAGGACAGAGGGTCTAAGGACAGAGGGTCTGAGGACAGAGGGGTCTGAGGACAGAGGGTCTAAAGGACAGAGGGTCTAAGGACAGAGGGTCTAAGGACAGAGGGTCTGAGGACAGAGGGTCTAAGGACAGAGGGTCTGAGGACAGAGGGTCTTACGGACAGAGGGTCTAAGACAGAGGGTCTAAAGGGACAGAGGGTCTAAGGACAGAGGTCTAAGGACGAGGGCTCTAGGACAGAGGGTCTGAGGATAGAGGGTCTGAGGACAGAGGTCTAAGGACAGAGGGTCTAAGGACAGAGGGTCTGAGGATAGAGGGTCTGAGGACAGAGGGTCTAAGAACAGAGGGTCTAAGGACAGAGGGTCTAAGGACAGAGGGTCTGAGGACAGAGGGTCTGAGGACAGAGGGTCTGAGGACCGAGGGTCTGAGGACAGAGGGTCTAAGGACAGAGGGTCTAAGGACAGAGGGTCTAAGGACAGAGGGTGTCGTATTGTCATACTGATATTCTGTACACACTGTGAAGTCCACTGAGACAAATGTAACATTTGCGATATTGGGTTATATAAATAAACATTGATTGATTGATTTGGAAATGAATGGAAATCAATGGGTGTTTAGAATGGTAGGAAACATACAATAAATAGCGTTAAATATGACTGTGAGGTTTTTATACTTTACATTTGTAGATAAATGGACATTAATGGTTGTTGAAAATTGTACCTTGACCATAACCCAACTGAAACTGCATGCATTCATCATGGGGTGGTAGAAACTGGTTTGGTTGTTTTAAGCCTCAGTGTCAGATTTCTTTCACAGTGCATCGCTTCAGAGACGATCCATAAGCAACAACAGAACTCTAAGCATCGTGTTCAATACTTCACTCACCCTTTATTTTCTTTAATTAATTATGCTGTGTCAAGTGAGGGTGATTAAAACATGAGCACATGTTCAACGACTCCCACTGCGAACCATCTCTGCTAAGTGAGGATGACTCAACTCCATGCAACCCTGCAGCTTATGGAAAAGTGCAACCGGGGGGAACTCGAACCTGCGGGAGCTTCAACAAAACCCCGAGGAGGAAGACGCAGACGCTTCTCATTTGGGAGGAATTTAGCGTTATACAGTAACAGCTAAAGAGGGTATGATGATGCCACTTGGATGTCCTTAACATCTGAGTCCTGGACATCCTTAAAACAAATCTGCCACTGCAAATGAGAAAATGAAATCCAATTGTAATGAATGTTATGCGAAGATAAGGCCAAACAAGTGGTATATTAATCCTCATGTATCTTTAACATCACGGCCAAACATTTTGGAAGCTTTGTTGGCATTAAGGAATGTTCAATGCATTTCTTCTGCTGCTCTGAGCCACCATTGACTTCCATTCGTTCATATATTTATGTCAATCTATGTAGCGGACTCTCAAAACAGATGAGAGGGTGATGATGGATGTCCTTAACATCTGTAACTGAGTCCAGGAAATCTTTAAAACCCCTCTCAGCTGGCAAGGACTCCTTGTCTTCGTTGGCAAATCTTTTATCGCAGCTAGACTACAAGGAAATAGTGCTACTTGGAGATTTCAACTGGGCCTGGTTAACTGCAGTGTCAGAGGATTTTAAAAACCTTCGTATCTCTTTGAATGTTACTCAGATTGTGGACAGTCCGACTCGCCCTAACATTAAGTCCCCAAATAAATCCTCCCTAATTGATCTCATCTTAACTAATGTTCCCTATAAATACTCATCTGTGGGAGTATTTGCGAATGCTCTGAGTGATCACTGTTGTAGCCACAATTAGGGACACTAAGGTCCAAAAGGTTAAACCTCGTATTATCATTAAGAGAGACATAAAACATTTTGTGGAGCAGGGTTTTGTTCATGACCTGTTTGGGTTTGATCTGTGTGCTGATGTAGAAACGGCAAGGTCTTATTTTTATCTTGGTTTTATGGAGATAGAATGGAATAGGTTGTAATTTGTACCCCTGTAATTATGTTGTATGATGTCCTTTTGTTTTCTGTTGTGTATGTGTAACCAATGTGCTGCAGGTCTCCCTTGAAAAAGAGATGGTTGATCTCAATGGGATTTAAACCTGGTTAAATAAAGGCTACAAACAAACAAGAAATCTGCAAATGAGAAAATGACATCCAAATGTAATGAATGTTATGCGAAGATAAGACTTTAAGTGACCAAACAAGTGATATGTTAGTCCTCATGTATCTTTAACATCACGGCCAACCATTTTGGAAACCTTGTTGTTGCATTAAGGAATGTTCAATGCATTTCTTCTGCTGTTCTGAACCACCATTGACATCCATTCATTAGTATATGTATGTTAATGTATGTAGCAGACTCTTTGAGGGTACAGCGTATCCTCCAAACAGGTGAGAGGGTAATGATAACACTTGGATTTCACGGTAAAGAGCCTTGAAAACAATAGTGCTCCTTTGATATGAATCTCATTAAAAGTGGAAGCCATTATAATTATTATCACAGCGGTGTCAAAGCGGCGTTTTTTACTCACACAAACGGGTTATTAGACAGATGTGTTCGCCTGATTCAGCGCTCTGATCTGCAGCTTCATGCACATTGTGACACAGGAGCCGCCACCATGCGCTTTGCTGTGCACCTCTCATGGAGAAAGCACACTGCGCAGGCTGCGATGTGTGTTCTGACCTCAACAAAATGGAGAGAACAAAGGGAACCATGGGAACAAATAAAATAAGTAAAAATGAATGACGACAATTGCATGTGACAAAAGGCTATAGACACACACACATATAACACATATTTGTACTTATGTACCATCATTAAGGGATTCGGCCTGGCAGTCAACACAAGACGGATCGTCCTTTAATCTTCAAACTAAATATGTAACATGAGTCCTATCAATATTGGATGTTTCCGTTTTTTTACAATCTTTTTCAAATCTCACTTTGTAGAACATCTGTGCATGACAACAAGAGTATGGTTTAAGCTAAGAAAAGATGATGGCAAATAAACGTAGGTAAGGTTTACTTGGCACTAAAACACTTTAGCGTAGGGAACGATAGTCTGTATGGTTGATAAAAAGGCACACAGTCATGCAGGTCTGTGAAAGGACACCAACTCTGCATGATAATCAGACTCACCATCTGCCACCCTGAACCCCCTCACTCTCACTCTCGTGCATCCACACCTACGAAACTACGAAGTACAAAATAACACAAAATGGACTAAACTCCAGGGAATACAAATGGGGACGTTGTCAAGTTCCTACACTGTCCTTACTCTCAAGGTCTAAAACTGATATTATGCACACACTCACTTGATTTAGTTTTTTATCTCCTGCAAACACAACTGATATTTCAGGAACGAAAATATATGAGAAAAATAAGGAGCTTTTTGAACATTAAAGCACAGAGACATGTCACTGTAGAACATCAGCATGAGAGGACTCTTTAAAGTAGAGACACTACATACTGATATACACCTGAACATCAGCAGGAGAGGACTCTTTAAAGTAGAGACACTACATACTGATATACACCTGAACATCAGCAGGAGAGGACTCTTTAAAGTAGAGACACTACATACTGATATACACCTGAACATCAGCAGGAGAGGACTCTTTAAAGTAGAGACACTACATACTGATATACACCGGACATCAGCAGGAGAGGACTCTTTAAAGTAGAGACACTACATACTGATGTACACCTGAACATCAGCAGGAGAGGACTCTTTAAAGTAGAGACACTACATACTGATATACACCTGAACATCAGCAGGAGAGGACTCTTTAAAGTAGAGACACTACATACTGATATACACCGGGACATCAGCAGGAGAGGACTCTTTAAAGTAGATACACTACATACTGATATACACCTGAACATCAGCAGGAGAGGACTCTTTAAAGTAGATACACTACATACTGATATACACCTGAACATCAGCAGGAGAGGACTCTTTAAAGTAGAGACACTAATACTGTATACACCTGAACATCAGCAGGAGAGGACTCTTTAAAGTAGAGACACTACATACTGATATACACCTGAACATCAGCAGGAGAGGACTCTTTAAAGTAGAGACACTACATACTGATATACACCTGAACATCAGCAGGAGAGGACTCTTTAAAGTAGAGACACTACATACTGATATACACCTGAACATCAGCAGGAGAGGACTCTTTAAAGTAGAGACACTACATACTGATATACACCTGAACATCAGCAGGAGAGGACTCTTTAAAGTAGAGACACTACATACTGATATACACCTGAACATCAGCAGGAGAGGACTCTTTAAAGTAGAGAAACTACATACTGATATACACCTGAACATCAGCAGGAGAGGACTCTTTAAAGTAGAGACACTAAATACTGATATACACCGGGAACATCAGCAGGAGAGGACTCTTTAAAGTAGAGACACTACATACTGATATACACCTGAACATCAGCAGGAGAGGACTCTTTAAAGTAGAGACACTACATACTGATATACACCTGAACATCAGCAGGAGAGGACTCTTTAAAGTAGAGACACTACATACTGATATACACCTGAACATCAGCAGGAGAGGACTCTTTAAAGTAGAGACACTACATACTGATATACACCTGAACATCAGCAGGAGAGGACTCTTTAAAGTAGAGACACTACATACTGATATACACCTGAACATCAGCAGGAGAGGACTCTTTAAAGTAGAGACACTACATACTGATATACACCTGAACATCAGCAGGAGAGGACTCTTTAAAGTAGAGACACTACATACTGATATACACCTGAACATCAGCAGGAGAGGACTCTTTAAAGTAGAGACAACTACATACTGATATACACCTGAACATCAGCAGGAGAGGACTCTTTAAAGTAGAGACACTACATACTGATATACACCTGAACATCAGCAGGAGAGGACTCTTTAAAGTAGAGACACTACATACTGATATACACCTGAACATCAGCAGGAGAGGACTCTTTAAAGTAGAGACACTACATACTGATATACACCTGAACATCAGCAGGAGAGGACTCTTTAAAGTAGAGACACTACATACTGATATACACCTGAACATCAGCAGGAGAGGACTCTTTAAAGTAGAGACACTACATACCGATATACACCTGAACATCAGCAGGAGAGGACTCTTTAAAGTAGAGACACTACATACTGATATACACCTGAACATCAGCAGGAGAGGACTCTTTAAAGTAGAGACACTACATACTGATATACACCTGAACATCAGCAGGAGAGGACTCTTTAAAGTAGAGACACTACATACTGATATACACCTGAACATCAGCAGGAGAGGACTCTTTAAAGTAGAGACACTACATACTGATATACACCTGAACATCAGCAGGAGAGGACTCTTTAAAGTAGAGAACTACATACTGATATACACCTGAACATCAGCAGGAGAGGACTCTTTAAGTAGAGACACTACATACTGATATACACCTGAACATCAGCAGGAGAGGACTCTTTAAAGTAGAGACACTACATACTGATATACACCTGAACATCAGCAGGAGAGGACTCTTTAAAGTAGAGACACTACATACTGATATACACCTGAACATCAGCAGGAGAGGACTCTTTAAAGTAGAGACACTACATACTGATATACACCTGAACATCAGCAGGAGAGGACTCTTTAAAGTAGAGACACTACATACTGATATACACCTGAACATCAGCAGGAGAGGACTCTTTAAAGTAGAGACACTACATACTGATATACACCTGAACATCAGCAGGAGAGGACTCTTTAAAGTAGAGACACTACATACTGATATACACCTGAAACATCAGCAGGAGAGGACTCTTTAAAGTAGAGACACTACATACTGATATACACCTGAACATCAGCAGGAGAGGACTCTTTAAAGTAGAGACACTACATACTGATTACACCTGAACATCAGCAGGAGAGGACTCTTTAAGTAGAGACACTACATACTGATATCACCTGACATCAGCAGGGAGAGGACTCTTTAAAGTAGAGACACTACAATACTGATATACACCTGAACATCAGCAGGAGAGGACTCTTTAAAGTAGAGACACTACATACTGATATACACCTGAACATCAGCAGGAGAGGACTCTTTAAAGTAGAGACACTACATACTGATATACACCTGAACATCAGCAGGAGAGGACTCTTTAAAGTAGAGACACTACATACTGATATACACCTGAACATCAGCAGGAGAGGACTCTTTAAAGTAGAGACACTACATACTGATATACACCTGAACATCCGCAGGAGAGGACTCTTTAAAGTAGAGACACTACATACTGATATACACCTGAACATCAGCAGGAGAGGACTTTTAAAGTAGAGACACTAATACTGATATACACCGGACATCAGCAGGAGAGGACTCTTTAAAGTAGAGACACTACATACTGATATACACCTGAACATCAGCAGGAGAGGACTCTTTAAAGTAGAGACACATACATACTGATATACACCTGAACATCAGCAGGAGAGGGACTCTTTAAAGTAGAGACACTACATACTGATATACACCTGAACATCAGCAGGAGAGGACTCTTTAAAGTAGAGACACCTATATACTGATATACACCTGAAACATCAGCAGGAGAGGACTCTTTAAAGTAGAGACACTAAATACTGATATACACCTGGACATCAGCAGGAGAGGTACTCTTTAAAGTAGAGACACTACATACTGATATACACCTGAACATCAGCAGGAGAGGACTCTTTAAAGTAGAGACACTACATACTGATATACACCTGAACATCAGCAGGAGAGGACTCTTTAAAGTAGGACACTACATACTGATATACACCTGAACATCAGCAGGAGAGGACTCTTTAAAGTAGAGACACTACATACTGATATACACCTGAACATCAGCAGGAGAGGACTCTTTAAAGTAGAGACACTACATACTGATATACACCTGAACATCAGCAGGAGAGGACTCTTTAAAGTAGAGACACTACATACTGATATTACACCTGAACATCAGCAGGAGAGGAGCTCTTTAAAGTAGACACTACTACAGTACTGATATACACCGGGACATCAGCAGGAGAGGACTCTTTAAAAGTAGAGACACTACATACTGATATACACCTGAACATCAGCAGGAGAGGACTCTTTAAAGTAGAGACACTACATACTGATATACACCTGAACATCAGCAGGAGAGGACTCTAAAAGCAGAGACACTACATACTGATATACACCTGAACATCAGCAGGAGAGGACTCTTTAAAGTAGAGAAGCTACATACTGATATACACCTGAACATCAGCAGGAGAGGACTCTTAAAGTAGAGACACTACGATACCGATATACACCTGAACATCAGCAGGAGAGACATCTTTAAAGTAGAGACACTACATACCGATATACACCTGAACATCAGCAGGAGAGACTCTTTAAAGTAGAGACACTACATACTGATATACACCTGAACATCAGCAGAGAGGTCTCTTTAAAGTAGAGACACTACATACTGATATACACCTGAACATCAGCAGGAGAGGACTCTTTAAAGTAGAGACACTACATACTGATATACACCTAAAAATCAGCAGGAGAGGACTCTTTAAAGTAGAGACACTACATACTGATATACACCTGAACATCAGCAGGAGAGGACTCTTTAAAGTAGAGACACTACATACTGATATACACCTGAACATCAGCAGGAGAGGACTCTTTAAAGTAGAGACACTAAATACTGATATACACCGGGACATCAGCAGGAGAGGACTCTTTAAAAGAGAGACACTACATACTGATATACACCTGAACATCAGCAGGAGAGGACTCTTTAAAGTAGAGACACTACATACTGATATACAACCTGAACATCAGGCAGGAGAGGACTCTTTAAAGTAGAGACACTACATACTGATATACACCTGAACATCAGCAGGAGAGGACTCTTTAAAGTAGAGACACTAAATACTGATATACACCGGGACATCAGCAGGAGAGGACTCTTTAAAGTAGAGACACTAAATACTGATATACACCTGAACATCAGCAGGAGAGGACTCTTAAAGTAGAGACACTACATACTGATATACACCTGAACATCAGCAGGAGAGGACTCTTTAAAGTAGAGACACTACAATACTGATATACATCTGAACATCAGCAGGAGAGGACTCTTTAAAGCAGAGACACTAAATACTGATATACACCGGACATCAGCAGGAGAGGACTCTTTAAAGTAGAGACACTACATACTGATATACACCTGAACATCAGCAGGAGAGGACTCTTTAAAGTAGAGACACTACATACTGATATACACCTGAACATCAGCAGGAGAGGACTCTTTAAAGTAGAGACACTACATACTGATATACACCTGAACATCAGCAGGAGAGACTCTTTAAAGTAGAGACACTACATACTGATATACACCTGAAACATCAGCAGGAGAGGACTCTTTAAAGTAGAGACACTAAATACTGATATACACCGGGACATCAGCAGGAGAGGACTCTTTAAAGTAGAGACACTAAATACTGATATACACCTGAACATCAGCAGGAGAGGACTCTTTAAAGTAGAGACACTACATACTGATATACACCTGAACATCAGCAGGAGAGGACTCTTTAAAGTAGAGACACTACATACAGTACTGATATACACCGGGACATCAGCAGGAGAGGACTCTTTAAAGTAGAGACACTAAATACTGATATACACCTGAACATCAGCAGGAGAGGACTCTTTAAAGTAGAGACACTACATACTGATATACACCTGAACATCAGCAGGAGAGGACTCTTTAAAGTAGAGACACTACATACTGATATACACCTGAACATCAGCAGGAGAGGACTCTTTAAAGTAGAGACGCTACATACTGATATACACCTGAACATCAGCAGGAGAGGACTCTTTAAAGTAGAGACACTACGTACCGATATACACCTGAACATCAGCAGGAGAGGACTCTTTAAAGTAGACACACTACATACCGATATACACCTGAACATTCAGCAGGAAATGACTCTTTAAAGTAGAGACACTACATACTGATATACACCTGAACATCAGCAGGAGAGGACTCTTTAAAGTAGAGACACTACATACTGATATACACCTGAACATCAGCAGGAGAGGACTCTTTAAAGTAGAGACACTAAATACTGATATACACCGGGACATCAGCAGGAGAGGACTCTTTAAAGTAGAGACACTACATACTGATATACACCTGAACATCAGCAGGAGAGGACTCTTTAAAGTAGAGACACTACATACTGATATACACCTGAACATCAGCAGGAGAGGACTCTTTAAAGTAGAGACACTACATACTGATATACACCTGAACATCAGCAGGAGAGGACTCTTTAAAGTAGAGACACTAAATACTGATATACACCGGGACATCAGCAGGAGAGGACTCTTTAAAGTAGAGACACTAAATACTGATATACACCTGAACATCAGCAGGAGAGGACTCTTTAAAGTAGAGACACTACATACTGATATACACCTGAACATCAGCAGGAGAGGACTCTTTAAAGTAGAGACACTACATACTGATATACACCTGAACATCAGCAGGAGAGGACTCTTTAAAGTGCAACTTTTCCTTTTCCCTCTCAAATGCTAATGAAAAGAAGCTTTACACAATTATGTAATTAAAGGAAAGAAGCTGAATATGTCTGATGGATTCAAATAACATCAATTTAACGTACATAACAGTGTGTGAACAAAAAGACGAGTTGGTGTGTCTCTGTCTCTCTTTCTTTGTTCGTTTCTCTGCTGCAATATTGTGTGTTAAATAACAGCACATGCTCTCTATCACAACACTCACTCACACACTCACACACTGATCAGCTTGTCTCTCAGTCAGTCAGCCATCTGTTCACCTGTCCGCCGCCTCTCTCTCTCTCTCTCTCTCTCTTCATTGTGTTGCCAGGGTAAGAAAACCCTGCAGAGCTCAATGCCGGCCTCTGATTGGCAGAGGCTCCTCACAAGCCCCGCCCCCTCCTCTTCCTCCCTCCCTCCCTCCCTCTCTCTCTCTCTCGCCCACCCTCCTGTCCGCCCGACCTCTGTTTCCAGCTCTCCGTGAAACTCTCCCATCTCGGCCCACCACCGGCAGTGCACACACACACACACACACACACACACACACACACACACACACACACACGACACACACACACACACACACACACACACACACACACACACACACACACACCCACACACACACACACACACACACACACACACACACACACACACACACACACACACACACACACACACACACACACACACACACACACACACACACACACACACACACACATCACACACACACACACACACACACACACACACACCACACACACACACACACACACACACACACACACACACACACACACACACACACACACTTAATATCTCTCTCCTCTGTTTTTCCGTAATGTCTCCGAGTCTCCCTGATCGCTCATTTCCTCTCATCATCCTTCCTCTCATCCTCTCTCTTTCTCTTGACCCGTTCCCAGAGCTTTCTCAGCGTATGTTATCTCTCTCCTCCTTCTCTTCTCTTATAACATCTCCTCACTCTTTGGTCCAACAGAACTGCGTCAGTAGCATCTGATATCAAAACACATTACACACTTATCCAATGTGACTTACAATAAGTGCAAAAAGCAGAGATCCAAACAGCAAGGGAAGTGCAGGGAGAATAAGTTACAAGGCCTAAGTTAACTTTGTTACGCTAAGTAAATCGGCTACTCAACACAGGTAATGAAAACTGTCAGTATTCTCGGGCAGAGTTTCCTGCACTCATCTTATTTTGTAATTCTCGCCTTATTATGCTCATTCCCAGGTTCATATGTGTATGTGATGTCCCTACTGTGACCTGTTTACATGCTTTAATGTTCAAAAAGGTTACTTAGGATTGAACCACTGATTGATAGAAGACCACTAACCCCTTGAGCCACAGACGCCCCAACAAATATGCAACAAGTAAAGTCTATAAGTCACACTAGTGCCTTTTCTTGCAGCAATGACTTGTGATGAGTAAAGACGAAGTGTCCTTTACTGTAAGATCGTTTTTATATTTTTATTATAACTGATTTTTGTCGACCAGCATCCTTCTTCCTTTGTTTCTGTTTTTATTGATTGATTATATCGTCTTGTTTTTGTACTTTTGTTTTGTGTACGGCGACCTTGAGAGCCTTGAAATACGCCTTTATAAAAAAAATGTATTGTTATAATCTGACTCTTTACCAATCAAGTGAAAGCAGATGACGTCTTGGCCCCTGATCGTCTGCACTGATGGAGGCTGAACTAAACATTGAGACTAAAGAAGAAGTTTGTTTCAGAAACAGTACGTGCTACTTGGGTTTTTTTTAAAGTTGGCAGACGGGTGTTCATCATTCAGCATCGTCACACTGCGAGTGAGTCTGGAAATGAGTCGGTAATTCATCAATCATGGACTTCATCAGAACCTAATATCTTTTTAATGGAGTCTTGGCCCCTTTTCATCGTAAGGCAATCAATCATTTTAGCAAGAACGGTCAAGATGTCAGATCTGAACAGAACCTCCAGGAGTGTGTGGCGCACTACCTTTACATGTTCCTCTTTTAATCCGAATTAAAACAATATTCCAAATGTCCAAAACTTATCATTTAAACAACATAGTTCCTTTGGATATTCCTAATATAGGACATGTTGAGGAGCTCTCTTTGGACATGTGTATATCTAGTGTCTTGATTTATTGTATGTACATTGCCTTGTCTTTTAATGCTGCTGCAACGCAAACATTTCCCAAATTGGGATAAATAAAGTACTTCTCCATCCATATATCTACCTATCTATCCATCTACCTATCTATCCATCCATCTCTCTATCTACCTATCTACCTATCTATCTATCTACCTATCTATCTATCCATCCATCTCTCTATCCATCCATCTCTCTATCTATCTATCTATCTATCTATCTATCTATCTATCTATCTATCTATCCATCTCTCTATCTACCTATCCATCCATCTATCTAACAGTGGCGTTTTCTCCCGGAGGCCAAGGGAAGCCAGGCTTCCCCTGTTTTTTGGATTGTAGTTATAATTTAAATAAATAAATAAAAACACTTTGTTTTGTTTCGATAATTCTCCTTTGCTGTGTGTTGCTGCCGGCCCGTCTCTCCCCCATTCTCATTGAGTATTTTACAAAGAGTAAAACAGCGCCCCTCTAGATGTTATGGTGAAACAGTAGATTGCACTCTCTGCTGCGAGAGGAGGCCAGCCGAATCTGGCTTCCCTTGGTGAAAAAAAAATGGAGGGATTGACCAATCAGATGAGGCTCACGTGATGCCCCTGCCAACCTGTGATTGGTCAGGGCCATGCCAAGGGAAGCCAGAGGCGGCTGGCTTCCCTTGCCTCACATTCCAATCAAATCGCATCAACTTAGTGTTGCAGTGACGCATCCTAAAACCCGGAAGTAAGCTGCGCTCGGGTTCCCTCGACAGAAAGCAATGGGATTTCTCCATAGGATTTAGGAAAATAGCTCGAAATAAGGTCAGTGGAAAACGAACCTGTTAGATAAATGCAAGTTTTGTTCAGTCAGATAATATCCACATGTCTACCCTACTTAATAATTTTCCAATCATAAATCTAATCGATAGAAGATAGATAGCGTCACTGCATCACTCTCACCGCCGTTAGAAAGTAGCAAGCAACTGAAGCAAGTACAATTATGGAGGGTGGAGATTTGGAATATTTCATCAAAAGTAATTGTACTAAACTTCCGCTACAGCAGCAACAACAAATACAATCTGATGACAGGCCAATGCCCAAACTGGAGCTGTGTACAGCGAGGAAAAAAGGAGCGAATCGGACGTAAAACGTTAAAGGTCTCCTGACTTAGTTTGTGAATGAATGCTTATTAGAGTTTCGGCTGGAGAGTGCGTGCGGACCTGTCGGTTAGATAACAGGCGTGTGTAAGTCCTGCATCTGATACAAATGTGTGTAAAATGATACCGGGTGCTGTAATCACTCATCTGGTTACGTTATTACATTGACCACCACACCCCCGACCCAAAAGAAAGGACGTATTATTGGCTTCCCCTAATTTTTTCCCCACGCCACGCTACTGCTATCTATCTACCTATCCATCCATCCATCCATCCATCCTTCTATCTATTTATCTATCTATCTATCTATCTCTCTATCTATCTATCTATCTATCCATCCAACCATCTATCTATCTATCCATCTATCTATCCATCCAACCATCTATATATCTATCCATCCATCCATCTATCTATCCATCTATCCATCTACCTATTTACCTATCCATCCATCCATCTATCCATCTCTCTATCTATCTATCTATCTATATATCTATCTATCCATCCATCTATCTACCTGTCTACCTATCCATCCATCTACCTATCTACCTATCCATCCATCTACCTATCTACCTATCCATCCATCCATCTATCCATCCATCCATCTATCCATCCATCTATCTACAGTATCCATCTATCTATAACGCACATTTGGATCTGGATTTTGGGAAACTTGCCAATATCGCAGCAATCTTTTCAAGACACTGGTTAAAGGACTGGAAGAAGAACGTTGTGTTTTCATCGTAAGCAGTTCACCATTGTTGGAGAACATGGAGAGGAATCCTTTTTGAAGGCTGAATGTAAATGGGAATTGTTCGAATATTCCTTTTATTGTAAAAGGCCTAGTAGGAGTACTGTCTTTACTGTAGACCAGGGGTGCCCAACCTTTTTTGAACCGAGAGCTACTTTCAAAGTTGCCAGTCTGCCGAGATCTACCAGTCCAAATAGAGAGGCGTAGCCATTACTGACAGCCTACTACCAGGTAAATACACACTTCTACTTGTATAAACCTGACCTTTGTACGATTAATACTTCATAAAATACTGCAGATCCTTTATCTTACCTCTTTCTAATCTACACACATTTAACTGAAGTTACACAACAGTGTTGTTGATACAGAGTTGGAGTTTATTCACACGTCACTACAGTGGGTAATGTTTTCAAGAAACATTGAACAGTGCTGCCACATATGACACAGGGAAAAAAGAAAATACTCTGAACCCTTTCTTTGCCATTATATAAAAATAGTGTTGCTACAAAAGTAAAAATTAGGCTTACTAATAAGACAACTCAGATCTGAAGCTACACAGGAATCTGCTGCCAAAGTGCAATAAAAAAGACCAAATTAATAGAATCAAACCCTTTTTTGTAGCATTTTAGTCGAGTATAAAAATAAATGCCTTTAAAATAGGATGCAAGCAACACTAGTTTCTTAACCTGAATTGATAATAGACTATAATCAATTTAAACAGAACAGATCTGAATGTTTGCATTCTTATACCATTTTGTACAATAATTATAATGAATAAGTTCAAACAAACTCAAACTTACAGCTGATTAATAACGGTATCTAACTTGAGTTTTTATTATATCAAAAACCTGTTGAAATGCTTCTGTTATTTTTACTGTCCCCAAAAAGCCCGTCGGCAGCCTCCAGGAATGCTTCTTTCACAACTTCGCCGTCTTTGAAAGACTTCATGTGTTTCGCAAGAACGTGACTGACACGATAAGATGCTCTGGTAGCAGTCTTGCTCTTGTTGTTGGGCCTGGTGGAAATGGACTGCTGTGCATTTAGCTGTGCTCTCAGGCCCCTCCCCTTTTGGAGTGTAGGGCAGAATTAGGAGGGAATTCCGTCTCGTAGCGTTTGTGCACTGTTTTGAAATGCCGCTCCTAAATTACCCTTCTTCGATAAAGCCACGCTCGCATTGCAGATGAGACAGATGGACTTTGAATTGGAATAGATACAAAAATAATGATCCTCCCACTCGGAGTGAAAATTATATATTTGGGGCTTTTTTACTTCTGCCATAATTGCGGTCTTGTGTGTGTGCGACTGTCACTCCTGTTGACACGGACAACCTCAGCGAAATAGTGCCCACTGCCCACCAGCCACGCCCCGACACATGGGGTCACGCCGGCCAATCACAAAGCTTTGATGCGTTCAAGTGCATTATTCTGGCACAGGAAGATTATGTTACAGGACATTAACGATAAAACAGAATGTTGTTGTTCTATTTTTAGACACATCTCGCGATCGACTGGGAATCTCCCCGCGATCGGCCGATCGACCGGTTGGGCACCCCTGCTGTAGACCGTACTGTAGTCAATGTCATCACCACAGGAGTAATTATAGGGAAGTCCTTGACCGTGCAATGCTCCAGAAATGCTGCTGTAATGATGAGGAATCGAATCCAATTAACCCTTCCTCTCACTCGTAAGAGGCGATGAAAAAAGATGACTCGCCTTTGTACCTTCAAGTCTAATGACAAGTGTTAAAGCAGCTATACTGAAAGAGCAGATATAAAAAATACGTCTTTACGAGAATGTCTTCTTAAATATTTAAGGACTCATACTATTAGAAGTCTTCCTTGTGTGTGTGATCTCTAAGTTGTAAGTTCTTAAGTTGGTTCTCTTTGGTTTTATTAGAACTCTGAGGTTGGGGTTGCTGGGTAAATTAATGTAGATTATTTATGTATGTTATGTTCATACTATCATTTTGGGTTTTTATCATATTGTATGAAGACTGTGAGAAATCAAGAGTCTAAATTTCAACAAATAAAATGTGTTTTTACTTTGGTATTAATGTTGTTCATATGTATTGTCGGATATTGACATTTTTAAAACCCTTTTAATATATTTGATGTTGGCATTCACAGCTTGTACCCCCTCATTTTGTTTAGTGATTGAGTGTTTATTAGTTTGTCAGTCTTTCTTTTGTTGATTCATAAGATAAATATTTAAATACACCCGATTTCATTCTAGGGTTAGGGTTAGGGTGTAAACTAAGGTTATTGATCAAATTCTAGATTTCTTTCATGATTATTTGTTAGGTCTCCATGAACATAGTGAAATATATCCTTTTTAAGTCCTCACTCCTTGGTGATGTCTTTAAACGTTGATCTGTCAGTCCGAACCCCCTAGAAATAACTTCACTTCCATCACTTATATAAGAGAGCAAAGCAAACGATATTTAAAAAAGATAGACATTTTTCTTCAACTTTTGGATGAAAAAACTACTCCAAAAATGTATGATTTCCAAAATACTTGGTGATTATTTTCCCGTTGACTGACTTATTGTTGCAGCTCTACTTGATTTATTGATTGTATTCATTGATTTCCACATGAACAAATACTTTTACGTATCATAAAAATGGTTTGTGAATATATATTTTCTATGTAGAAACTGATAAGTCGACTATTCGTTGCAGCTCTACTTCTCAGTGACCTCGTCTTGTCCAGATTGGGATGGGATTTTAGGAGGTCTGTAAGAGTTTGGAAACTAACCGTAACCCTAACACCATGAAGTAGATGGGTTTAGAGGGGGGTCCTCACCACTGATTGGTGTTATATTTGCGAGATTCCCAAAAACAGGTAATTTCCAAGCCTTTGATAGAGTTTACTAGACATTAAAGGTCTCCTATTATACTGTTCTTCATCAATATATTACAGGTCTCAGATATATCCAGAGCCTGTCTCTGATTGGCTGAAACACCAAACAGATCATTGCAGCATTACCCATAATGCCCTCTGTTTCAGCCCTGTTTCCAAAGTGCTGATTCTCTGTCTGTTATTTTAGATGAAAACAAGGAGCCCCTCCCCACGCCCCTCTGAGAGACATTTGGTTACAAAGAACTCAATGGAGCTCTAGGAGGAGATTCAGGTGATAAGGGGGGGGGGGGTAATTGTTATTGTACAATGCCTTATCTTTTTCTGCTGCTGCAACAAACATTTCCCAAATTGGGATCAATAAAGTACTTCTTATCTTATCTTATCTTTTTGAGTTGTCACTGAAAAAACTGAAACGTTGACTTTAATTAAATGTTTTCTGTCAACAGATTAGTTGAAAGCAGTAATATTAAGTGTAAATATAACATATTAGGTTCCACTTAATAGAGTTGCTTACGAGACATTTGTTGACAGAAAACCTTATAATTTAAAGACAACTTTTCAGTTTATTCAGTGTCCATTATGTCGGACAGACAATAAGACAAGTTTGTGTTCTGAGATACGACCCAGGAGGATAATGGGGGGGTCCCAAAGTCCTTAAGCCCCCGCGGTGAGTCTCACTGGAGAAATGTGCGTTGTTTCAGCTGCTTAAGATATAAAAAAGGGGTTTCCCTCATTCTCCGCCCCTCCTGCTTTCTTTTATCGCTTTTTCCTCGCCGCTCTGTTAGCATTTCGCTCGCTCGTGTTCCCTCTCTCCCTTCCCTCGCTCTGATTGGGATCTGCAGTCAAGCAGATTAACACATCCTGGCAGGAGAGGCAGGCTGCCCACACACACACACACTAACACACACACACACACACACACACACACACACACACACACACACACACACACACACACACACACACACACACACACACACACACACACATACAAGAACACACACAAGAACACACACAGTCTTTCAAGCAGCACGTGCATCTAAGAGAGAGGCTGTGTGTGTATATGTATTGCCTCTCAGCCTTGCAATGAAGTGAAGGAATGTTTAACCATGTGATGCACACATACACACACACACACACACACACACACACACACACACACACACACACACACACACACAGGGCTTTTATAAGCATACAGTACAGGGACATTACTGCGTGCATGTACAGTAAATGCATGGTGACCAAACACAAACCAAAGCACATAAGTGTGTGTGTGTGTGTGTGTGTGTGTGTGTGACTAAATCCACACTTCATAATTTATACTCAAAAGCACTTGCTTGGAGTGAATCACGGAGGCACAGCGGCAAATGGGCACATTTTGTGACTATCCAATTACCATCTGTGTGTGTGTGTGTGTGTGTGTGTGTGTGTGTGTGTGTGTGTGTGTGTGTGTGTGTGTGTGTGTGTGTGTGTGTGTGTGTGTGTGTGTCTCATATGTGCCACTGCAGATACTCTTTAATAACTATCCTATAATTCATCCATACCGTCACATTGGCTGCTCTGCCCTGAAAGGCCCAATGTCAAGTGTCATGTGAGCAGTCATGTGAATGTACGACGTGCTGCAATGTGACCCGAATAAAACATGGAGGAAATACAATATATACAAATTCTTACGACATAATGTAATAGTATTTGCTTTGCCTTTTTCTTAATGTTAGTTAAGCAATATGTCACAGTACAGGCCGGCTATGGAAGCCTTTTAAATGTGAAAATGGAGGTGTATAGCAAATATATCATGTATATATAAGTCAAAAATAGTTCATAATATCATAATTACACTGTAGTTACACTGTTAATACACCCAAATAAACTCTTACCATACCCGTGTAACACTATTAATTCACCCATACTATTAGACCCATATTACACCCATGTAACACTGTTATTTCACCTATATTACACTCTCATTTGACCCACATTGCACCCATGTAACACCAATATTACACAGTTATTACACTGTTATTAAAACCATTTTACACATGGACACAGTCTTGGTAAATGTCTGTATCCATAACCATGTAAGGGTTAAATAAGATGTGTTTCTGTAGTTTTAATATTGTTTTGGTACAGTTGTTTGCAGTCGAAAGGAGCCAGTTGAGGTGGTTCGGGCACCTAGTAAGGATGCCACCTGGGCGCCTCCCTAGGGAGGTGTTCCAGGCACGTCCAGCTGGGAAGAGACCAAGGGGTAGACCTAGGACCAGGTGGAGGGATTATATCTCTTCGCTGACCTGGGAGCGCCTTGGGATCCCCCAGTCAGAGCTGGTTGATGTCGCCAGGGAAAGGAACGTTTGGGGCTCTCTGCTGGAACTGCTACCCCCGCGACCCGACCACGGATAAGTGGGAGAAGATGGATGGATGGATGTTTGCAGTGTAGTACAGCTACTCTTTGAAATGCGTTTTTTTTAGGAATCTCTTATGTCCTAATGATTCAAAATGTGTCTGTAAATGCAAAATATACGGGATTAGTGGATCATGTTTGGCACAGACGACACTAACACCCGCTTAACCAGCAGGATGCACATCTGGCAGCGGGACAACTGAGGACAACGCATCATGGACCACAGAGGGAACCGGTGGGTGGAGGTGGGAGGTAAAGCATGGAAGCCCCCATGTAGGACACACACACGCGAACACACAGACAGAAGTCAACGCATCGAGAGGCTAACCAGGACTGAATATTGTATGAGGCGTTCTCATGGGCTGCTGCAGAGCGTGCAAACAGAGAGAGAGAGAGAGAGAGAGAGAGGTACACTTATGCATACACACACACACACACCATACATACACACACATAAAGAGAGAGAGAGAGAGAGAAAGAGACAGAGTGACACACTTGAAAACACAAACACATGTACACACACAAACAGGGCCAGTGGAGCTTGAGCTGATGTTGCCCCGAGCTGCTCAACGCCCTGACACACACACACACACACACACACACACACACACACACACACACACACACACACAAACACACACACACACACACACACACACACACACACACACACACACACACACACACACACACACACACACACACACACACACACACACACTTAAGAGCCATCTGCAGCTGGAGATACAGCCTCCAGAAAGGTTTTACTGCTGACACTCTGAGACAGACAGAAAGAGAGGGAGAGAGAAAAGGGTAAAATGGTCGTGACCGAATCAGGATGTTAGGAGGAAGGCAGAGGAGGAAGAGAGAGGAGGAAGGCAGAGGAGGAAGAGAGAGGAGGAAGGCAGAGGAGGAAGAGAGAGGAGGAAGGCAGAGGAGGAAGAGAGAGAAAGGGAGACAGGAAGTGACAGCGGGGAGGAAGAAACCAGGACTTTGCTTCCTCAGTCTTTCCTTCTGCCCACTCAAATCCAAAACTGCCTCACCAACATTTCACACCTAATTGGACTTTCTCCGTTACAAACCTCAAGCCTCTTCTCAAAAAGATAGTCGTAGAGACGACATGTCCAACAGGACCGTTAGTCCAATAACAGTCTCAATGTTCATCCTCAGGGAAACCTATGCTTCATGTGTGAATGAAGGCGATGCTGTTGACATTTCTCCAATACTGTAAGTGTCAACAACTACGGTCAATTCAGCCACAACACTTTACTGTATTTGTCATTGTAAAGAACTTTCCCCTGGAGTAGGGACCACATTTCGACCCTCGCTTCTGACATGTATTAAACTTTTGTTCCATAAGTCTCAGATTCTCAGGTTCCTCAAAAGGTTCCCAGGTTTCTGTAAGAGTGGCAGGGATCTATTAGCTGCATGTGAAACGTCTCACATTTCGCCTGCTTGTGATTGATTTAGATGTTTTTATGGATAGTTTCAGACAACTTGGAAGAGAAGGATGCCTTGAAGCTGCAGTGTGAGGTCAGAGGAGCCTCTCGAGGGTTTAAGAGATGAATCAAACAATCTCTGAAGCCTCTGGGCGTCTTCCAAAAACATCTTCGATACAAAAAAACTGTCTGAAAAAGGTGAAATACAGCCAATCATTCGGTGTCAAAGTCAACCATTCCTGGAACACTGGTACGCACCGCTCTGTTTATAAATCAGAAACTGGCAGAGAGGAATTGTTTCAAATCGAAAGTGTTCCCTTGTTGAGCGTTCCTGGGGACTAACTCCCATTAGTAGTTCATTTGACGCTGACGTTAGATGTGGGAACGATGGTTTTGTTCCAAAATAATGAGGCCAATTGGACAACATCTTCTGGTAGTTCAAAATCATGCTTCTGTGGTGACTCGGCGTTTCCTGTCCTAACCTAGGGTGACCAGACGTCCCTGTTTTCCGGGGACAGTCCCCGTTTGTATTGGCCTGTCCCCGGTTGAAACTGTCCCCATTTTTTAATACGTTAAAAACACATAGCAAGGTGCAATAAAACGTTTCATGTCAGGAAACACTGGGTGAACAGACTGCGGTCGAGCCAGCCCCCACTTCGGAAAACACAGTCAAGCCAGCCCGCACGTTGTATTGCGGTGCGCGAATATGCATTACGGTAGAGGCCTGTAAAAACTGCCTTCAAAATAAAAGCGTTTACTCGGTCAATAACAAATATACCTAAAAAACACACCAAACATATTCATATATACTGGAGCTTAAATTAAGACATATGTACTATATAATGTGATCAATCATAATTTAAAACAAACTACGTATAACCACATTATAACTGAGTGAATGTAAAATGTAAGGATACAGTTTGAAGACATATCTGGCATTTCCACTAATTTCAATTGATGTTGACACCATCTCACAACACTCCTAAAATAACATTACTTCTGAAGCACAATTTAAAATGTATGCTGTTTAAAATCTCAAATTAGATCTATTGTCCATCTATATTTTGATTATTATTTAATGGACACCTTCCATAATCAAAGAGTCACTCAAATTCAATTAAAGACTTATTTCACTTCAGGGTGATAGCAGCAGGAGACCTCATCTAGTCACTCAGAGAGAATCAGGACAATCTGATGTAGAATTTCAAAATAAAAGACCTTTGAAGTCTCATATATGAGATATCGTCCTTCTGTTTGTATCTAACAGTTCAAATGTTCAAATTACATTGAACCAGAATTGTCCCCCTTTTTTATTTAACAGTGAAGAAAATTGGATATGTTAATGATATATTGACCGCAAAACTCAAAATGTCCCCGGTTTTCATTTTGAAAATCTGGTCACCTTATCCTAACCCCCCCCCCTCAGAAACTGACATTGTTCTGCTTTGCCATGTGTGTTTATTTGTTGAAATGCGGCGTTAACCCGACCTTTCTACATGACGATAATGTGTTTGCCAATATGTGGCGCTTCCTGCATGTTGACGGTGTTTGTGGTTGACCGATTTCAAACAGTGTCAAAAAACAAGTGAGGAAAACATTGGAGCTTTAAGTCTCCGCTCCATGCGAAGCCTAAGTGCTGCAGTGCAGTGTAACGGCGCGCTGAATCATAGCATCTCGTGTTCAATTCATGAGAGGGCCATTATGTATAATAGGGTCAGCAAGCATGTGAATGTGCTGCGTGTTCGCCTGACGAGCTGCACATCTTCCCCACAGGGAGCAAAGACGTCAGGAAATGAATTACCAAAACATAAGAAGCAAACGATTGCGCTCGCACCTTCTCTCCTGACCCCATCACTGACCTCTCTGATACTAATATGCATATGAGAAAGCTACTTTTCCATAAAACGTTATCGTGAAAACACTAATTTGTTTATATTAGAAACTCGGTCAGGCATGTAGGAAAATAAAACACTATTGACCCGTGTAACACTATTAATACAGCCATATTAGACCCACATTGCACCCATGTAACAACCAATATTACACTGTTATTACACTGTTATTACACAATCACCCACCTAACTATTACACCCAAATTATCCCTATATTACACTGTTATTTGACCCACATTGCACCCATGTGACACCAGTATTGCACTGTTATTACACCCATTTTACACATGGACACAGCCTTGGTAAATGACTGTATCCGTAAACCATGTAAGGGTTAAATAAGATGTGTTTCTGTAGTCTTAATATTGTTTTGGTACAGTTGTTTGCAGTGTAGTACAGCTACTCTCTCTGTCTCTCTCATGTAGGTTTTTTAGGAATCTCTTAGGTCCTAATGATTCCACCAGTAGGTACCACCAGTAGGTTCCACCAGTAGGTTCCACCAGTAGGTACCACCAGTAGGTTCCACCAGTAGGTACCACCAGTAAGTATCACCAGTAGGTTCCACCAGTAGGTACCATCAGTAGGTACCACCAGTAGGTTCCACCAGTAGGTACCACCAGTAGGTTCCACCAGTAGGTACCACCAGTAGGTACCACCAGTAATACCACATGTAGGTACCACCAGGAGGTACCACCAGTAGGTTCCACCAGTAGGTTCCACCAGTAGGTACCACCAGTAGGTTCCACCAGTAGGTACCACATGTAGGTACCACCAGGAGGTACCACCAGTAGGTACCACCAGTAGGTACCACCAGTAGGTACCACATGTAGGTTCCACCAGTAGGTTCCACCAGTAGGTACCACCAGTAGGTTCCACCAGTAGGTACCACCAGTAGGTACCACCAGTAGGTACCACCAGTAATACCACCAGTAATACCACCAGTAGGTACCACCAGTAGGTACCACCAGTAATACCACATGTAGGTACCACCAGGAGGTACCACCAGTAGGTACCACCAGTCGGGTACCACCAGTAATACCACATGTAGGTACCACCAGGAGGTACCACCAGTAGGTTCCACCAGTAGGTTCCACCAGTAGGTACCACCAGTAGGTACCACCAGTAATACCACATGTAGGTACCACCAGGAGGTACCACCAGTAGGTACCACCAGTCGGTACCACCAGTAATACCACCAGTAATACCACCAGTAATACCACCAGGAGGTACCACCAGTAATACCACATGTAGGTACCACCAGTCGGTACCACCAGTAATACCACCAGTAGGTACCACCAGTAATACCACCAGTAATACCACCAGTAATACCACCAGTAATACCACCAGTAATACCACCAGTAATACCACATGTAGGTATATAAAATCCAGGTGAAAAGGAACTGCTTTTTACAAAAATCTGGGTATTTTCGGGTAGAAATCAATGATAACAAATACAGAAATAATCAACAGCTAAACAAGCGGGATGGAGTTGGATCATCCACTCTCCTTTTAACAGGCTGGACTGCAATGAACTGGAATAGCCTTGATAGACTGGACTTAATGAAGTCTGAGGAGGGTGGGATTAGATTAGTTTAAGTGAAATATAAACTCCAAGAACAGTTACTACAACGCAGATTTTCCAACTTTGATGCACCAAAGAACAACCTGAAAATGTTTCAATCGTACTCCTGTTGCCTTCGTCCCCCCCCCCCCCTACTTTGGTGTTCACGGTCACATTTGACCGGTCCTGTTTTAACTGCTATTACATTAACACAAAAACCATTAATCTTCACCAAATGTCATTTAACACCCTTTCAAACTGTACATATTGTATCAGACTACTGGTATACATGAAAAACTGCAGTCAATATACAAAGAACAGACACTGAACATGTACTGCATGTGCCAGGTGTGATCCATGTGGGGGGAGGGGCACATAAGAGCGGGAAATGTGTCAAATTGTTCTGTGTGTGTGTGTGTGTGTGTGTGTGTGTGTGTGTGTGTGTGTGTGTGTGTGTGTGTGTGTGTGTGTGTGTGTGTGTGTGTGTGTGTGTGTGTGTGTGTGTGTTTTATCTGATCCGGATGGTTACTAATTCCTTTTCTTTATGGCGGTCATAAACCATAGGTGTTTCAAAGTTGACTAAATCATCCAAAATGCAATGAAAGTGGTGATCAGCAATGTTATATGTTCAAATGTCTCCTGTGAAGGATATCATGAAGCCTTGATGCAATCGAATGTAAAACAAAAAAGTTATGATTGATGAAAGCAGTAAATCGGTCAGATTTGACCCGAAGACAACAGGAGGGTTAAAGAAGTGTATCTCATTGTGAAAGAGTGTTAGTTATATCACAATGTGTTTTGTGTTCATTAAAATGTGATTAAACATTGTTTATTTTGACGTTAACGAGCAGAAACTGGTTGGTTATTCATATAAAATCACTTTATGTGTGGAAATAGTTAAAGTATATCAGCCAGATTTGACCCGAAGACAACAGGAGGGTTAAGTGAAAAATAAACACTAGGAACAGTTACTAAAACGCTGATTTGCCAACAAAAAACAACCTTTTGACTGAAAATGTTTCCATAGCGAGTCAGCAAAGTGGGCTATCCCACTCAAAGACTGTGTCATGGTCAAATGGATGATATATTTGGGGAAATTCAAGTAATTCCCGCCCGGTGCACTTGTTGACCGCTCATGTGTTGTGAGCCATCTTGTAGTTTATCTAAAGAGACCATGAATGTGCGCATGTCTGTCTGCAGCGTGTTATTGAGTCTTGAAACATGTGATTGTAAAAGCTCCAAAGGCACAGTGCTGTGTAAACTCAAAAGAAGTGTATCAAACCTGTGAGATTCAGTTATTCTGCAGACAGACACATGTACTCTTGGCGGACTTGACGCAAGTATTCTGGCTCTTGTACAACAATATAATAATTCCTTCAATCGGCAGTGTGTCTGTGTTTCTGTTTTGTTATCTTGTTATGTCTACGGTTTGGGATCCACGACACTCCCCTTCCCCCTCCACGCTTTACCTCGATGATGTCGGCGTTGGTCCGGCTCTCGTGCGGCTCGTTGTACTCGGTGTATTTGAGCAGAACTTTGTCCATGTCGGTGCTGGCGTACTGGAACAGCTTGTTGGAGTGGTTGAAGATGATGAGGGCGATCTCGCAGTCGCACAGCACGCTCAGCTCGTACGCCTTCTTCATCAGACCAAACTTCCTCTTGGTGAACGTCACCTGGAGATAAGAAGAGGAGGAAGACATTTTGAGTCACGGGAATGCTTCATTTTCAAAATCGGAAATGAATGCACTGCAGAAGAAATCCATATTTTTGTTAGTCAAAGTTAAATGTTGTATTCTAGAGCAGCAACCGTCCTTTTCCTGTCATGTTTTTCACGTTTCATTTTAAACTGAACTGGCGAAAGAGGAATAACCTCAACCTGTTGACATGTTATCGATTAGTTTTGAAGATATCTCTATTTAAGTCGGCGTGATGATTGACAATGTAAAATGGACCAGGAACATTCAAAGAACTGCAGATTTCTATGGAAATAACTTGAAATATTTTTATTTTCTGGGGGATTTTAGGGTGCGTTCACACCTGCCTTTTATAGTGCGGTTGAATCGAACCCTGGTGCGTTCAGCCGCTTGGTGCGGTTCATTTGGGTCGGTGTGAACACAGTCCGAGACCTCTGAAGTGAACTAAACAACCGGACTCTGGTCCGCTAAAATAGGTGGTCTCGGAGCGCTTGCTAGTGAACTCTGGAGCGGTTCATTGCTGAACTCTGGAGCGGTTCATTGCTGGTGTGAACGCAGTGTGCACCAAAACATAGGAAGCGTAGTATTTACGTGTCACAAGAACGTGGATATCTTCAAAATCTTTAGCGAAAGAGTCTTTCAAGACATCCGCGGTTGCTTAGTTAAAGAGTGAAGCAGAATGAAGAGTTGAACAGTGTCGTGTAAAGTAAAAATTCTCCATCAACTACATAAAAGTAAGAACCTCTGTCGTCGGTGAAACGCCCTCCTGACTGCAGAACGTCTCTCATGTGTTATAATGTTTTTTAACGGACATTGTCTGATTATATAATCATATACGCGGGCCGCTAGTGTCTGTTGATCTCCACATTAACAGCAGCATGAGAATAACCTGCCGAAAGTGCCGATGCTCCATGGCGGAGGCTCCGGTAGAAATTGTCGGGATTTGCGTTTTTACCCCCTCAATGTCTGACCAATGGTTGAACAGCATTTCCGTGCACATGACTTGTGTTTAAAGTTTATAGTCCGTTTGAGTTTTGCCGTGTGAACGCAAACCGAACCTTCTGAAGAATGAAACCATGTAACACACTGTGGTCCGGTGCGCAGCTGAGAGCGGACTATTAGGTGTGAATGCACCCTGAGTTGCCAGTTCAAGTCCCGAAGAGACCAACAAAATGCGTCACGTGTGCAATGGTACTGTGTGTATTCATCAAACTCAATGAAGGGTCATGTTCTTCTCCAGTTGTAAACACTTAAGGGTCACATAGTTTCACATAGTGGGAAATACATTTTGACCGTCTGATAAGTATTGCAATAAAGCCTGAGCACAATTAGCTTAGCTTAGCACAAACAGCTAGCGTGGCTCTGTATCCAACGCTCCAAAGCTAACTGCTTCCTGTGTTATCCCAAACTAAAATGTAACAGTTCATATCATTTACAGTGTTTTTCTGCCGGGAACATTCATTTCCTGAAGTCAAGTTCACACTTTCAGTCTTGATTTAAGCACGAACCACGTTGGCATATCTCCCTCTCGATAGAAGTACTCCTTATATGTTCAACTTGTGATAATCCTGGATACGATCTGAGCATTTTGACACAAAATCACTGTTTTATTGCCATGTTTTATAGTTTGCAGGGGGAGTATGGGATCGAAACAGGAGTGATTGTATAAAAGTACTGTGTGCTTTAGGAAACAGACTTCTAGACAGAGTGTCTGAACATGCTCTCTTTCAAGTACTCCGTTTGTAGTACACACACACACACAGCTTTTCTCCCGTCACACTCATTCCCCTCTCCGTTTTCACACTCTCTTATGCTCTTTTCCATGCTCTCTTTCTGTGTCACACACTCTCTCCCGCTCTCTTTTCCACACTCTCCTTCTGTCACACGTTATTTCTCACACACACACACACACTTGCAGAAGTGGGAGTGTTGCTGAGGCACAGGGTCCCTTGTCGTCTCCATGTTGGCTTTAGAAAGCGCTTCCCGGCGATAACCAACTGGTATTTACCATCCAGGGAGATTTGGCTTTGTTTGGATTCAACACACACACACACACACACACACACACACACACACACACACACACACACACACACACACACACACACACACACACACACACACACACACACACACACACACACACACACACACACACACACACACACACACACACACACACACACACACACACACACACACACACACACACACACACACACACACACACACACACACACACACACACACACACACACACACACACACACACACACACACACAGAGGGAGAAGGAGAGGCTTCAGGTTCAGACACAATATGGTGTTTGATATGGCAGCGATGCAGATAGAGACACAGATGGGAATCAGGACTGATGTGAAGGTGTAACGAGCGGTTTTAAAGCACGCTGCTGGTCAGGGCGCGCCCACGGGTGACATCAACACATTTCCATTAGGTAAAACACCTGCTGTGACCTCACAGAGTGGGCGGGAGCTGTGGAGCAGCATTCCTGTGTCTGCACTGAAGGGATCCCGGAGCGTTTCATCCTGTAAATCCACATTTCTGTGAAGCGGCCTACGTTTTTAGGGCTTTATATTCCTGTCTTCAAACGAAATGAAAATGGTGGTAAAGTCAGAAAATGGACAGTCTGCTTTGATCGGAAGTGATAAATAGCTGAGACACTAGAACTGAATTCAATTTGAAATCATTTCTGTATTATTATGTTTTATTTGTATTTTATTGTTTGATGTATTTATTTTTCTGTTATTGTATTTATTTGTAATTGTATTTTATTCATTTTAATACATTTTATTTGGTGTTATTATATTTAATTACATGTTATGTATTTGTAATTAAATGCACAATCAATTTTGTTATTGTTTTTATTTATGTATTTATTTGTTATTTATTTTTCTATGTTTATTTGTTGTATGTAATGACATGCTTTTTTAATTAAATGTATAATAATATTTTCCTATATTTTTAATGTATTTATTATGCATTTATTTATTTTGTATTTATTTTTATTTAATGTATTTATTATTACATGTGATTTAATTGTATTGCATCTCATTGTGTTCCACCAAACCACATGGTATCTGTTCTTATCCCTTCCATAATAGCGCCGCTGGTTCCGAGGTGTTATTTAGCGTCCTGTAATAACACAGTCATAGCGCTACGATGCATTATCACTGATATCGAACTGATGAAAGCTCTGCTCTGCTTCTGCTTTCTGCAATTGAAATGAATTGAATAAGGAAAGAGGAAGAGATAGAGGGGGGAGATAAGATAGAGACACGGGGGAGGATGATAGCGAGACCTTCAATCTCTCACAATCTCACCCTCCTTTTTCCTCTCTCTCTCTCTCTTTCCCACATCCTCCTCTCGCGCTCACTCGTTGCTTCCTGCTGCCACAAATCAAATTATAACGGGGTCGTATCCATGAGCAACCGCCTCCCCCCACCCTCTGTTTCCCACCTCATCACCTCACCTCTCACCCTCCATCTTTATCTCTCTGCCTATCTTCCTCCCCCTCTTCCTCTTCCTCCCCCTCTTCCTCTTCCTCCCCCCTTCCTCTTCCTCTGAGCAGATGAAGTATGTGGCAACGTTGGAAAGGGACGAAATGACGGCAGGTGATGAAGAGACGAGCAAACAACAACAACAACATGATGCTGCACGACTTTATATTAGACATTTTATTTAATACGCAATATGGACCCGTGCTATATCCAGACCGCTGTAGGTGCAATATAATAACATATTAAGTACTTTATATATTAGTATACTACGTTACAGACTTAATAAAAGGTATGGTTCCTTTCAAAATCACCATGAATATTTTTGTTATTTTATTCTTTGAAACTGCTTGTCCTATATTATTATCATGTATAAATAATAATAATAATAAATACACACAACAACAACAACAACAACAAGAAGATGCTGCATGATTTATATTAGACGTTTTATTTAATATGCAATATGGACCCGTGCAATATCCAGACCGCTGTAGGTGCAATATATTAAATATATAGTAAATAGAGTATAAAAAGTCCCGGTACTTTACAGACTTCTTTAAAAAAAATCTTACCATGAATATTTGTTTATTTCAGTGTTTTTTTGGGGGGGCCATAACTTGTAATTAAGCAATAGCTCACGACAGGCCGAACAACCCCCTTAGCTGTGATATAATGAGCAGATACCACGGCCTGAAGTGAGCTGTTGCTTTTATAAAACGGTTACCAAGTGTGGCAATATGAAAGAAAATACACTCTACACTAAATAGTTTTTATTAGTAAATAATGATGTTCAAAATAAAATAGTCCCTCCGTTGCCTTCTGCACGAAACATAGTGCGAGGTGGTTGCTATGCAACAACACTAACAGCTAGTGAACATATTAGACAGAGAGCGTTGATCCATTATTTGGCTGTTTATTTACATTAATTTGTATGTTGGCGTTTATTGTGCAGCCACTGAAAACCTGTGCAGCATCAGTAGCATGCTTACGAGGTTACTTGTATAGGTTGAGGTTGTTCTGGCTGTTGCTCGGCGTGGCGAGAATATTGCTCCACTTTCTCCGGTCCCCGAGATTCGGCTTCCAGCAGCTCTGGAGAGAGCTTTCGCACCTGTGGCCACTAACGGTCATCATGTCTCTGCTTTGGTTCAAGACCCGCATCAGAAAGCTTTTGAATGGTGGTACTTTTCCAGTTGGTCTACTTGCTCTTCACGTAGCTCTACCCGTGATATACGCTCATTATATCACGGCTAAGAACCAATCAGATTGCTTGATTTGACTTATCCATTTTATAAATAAATTTCCAATCATTTCAAAATAAATAAATACCGTGATTATTTGGTCAAATACTGTGATGTGAGTCATACTGCCCGGCGCTAAATACACGTATAAATACAAAATAAATACAATTCCTATAACCAATCTGCTTGTCCTATATTATTATGATTATTGATATTATAAAATAAAATATATGTTCTAATTAAAATACAATAACAGAACTAATTTACTATTATTATTATTATTATTATTTTAAGTACATTTCGATTTTTTTTTAACAAATCTACTTATCCTATATTAAACAAATTATTATAATTACTTTTATTTGTATATGTCTTTATTAAAAAAGGACCATACATATATTAAAAAAGAGAGTAAGCCCTTCTCAAAACTAACACCAGCATCTCGATTAAATCACCTGTTTCCTTTCTTGGAAAAAGTGGACGCTTTCTCGGTTTCTTTCCCCCCCGACCCCCCGTTTGCCACAAAGGAAAAACAAGCTGGAGGTAATTGACATTAAGAAGCCAGGTATCCAATGGCAACTGAAGAGTAAGACATCCTCAGTGAGGAAAGACAGAAAGCAAAAGAAAGTGAGAGAGAGAAAGGGGGCGACTGGTGTGTGTGTGTGTGTGTGTGTGTGTGTGTGTGTGTGTGTGTGTGTGTGTGTGTGTGTGTGTGTGTGTGTGTGTGTGTGTGTGTGTGTGTGTGTGTGTGTGTGTGTGTGTGTGAGTGTGTGTGTGTGTGAGTGTGTGTGTGTGAGGAAACCACCCCTGACAACCGTAACCTCCTCTCCTGCTTCCTGTAGCTCAGACATTCTTTTGGGATATGTTTTGTAATTTTAAGGCATTATTGGAGAAGAACCCTGCTTTAAAACTCTGACACTTTTCCACCTTATTGAACCTCGTGTTCTATATTATCTGACAGCGTTATCTTCTCCGTAAAGTAAAAATTATTTTATTTACATCGTTGCAACTCAAAGTTATTTCAGCCGTCTGTTTTCTCAAAGTTCGGGATCTCCAACTGGTTCATGGATGGAAATGAAACTCCAATTCATCGTGAAAAACTGCTGAACCTGTTCCCCATAGGAATGAATGGGACATCTAAGGAAGAGGATTAAGCAGCTACATGATCATTTCATTTAGATCTGACCAAAAGGGAGTTTATGTTTTTAGTTCTGAGTTTAAAGTCAGAATACAGAGAAAAAAAGTCAGAAATCTGTAAAAATGTTGACTTTTTTCTCAAATGTCGGACTTTTCCTCCCGAGTTCTGACTGTAATCCAAGAACTACCCTCATGTGGAGCTAATTCTGATGACTTTAGAAACTGCTTAAGCTGTAATCATATGTTATTTGTGAGTTTTACTTTGTTACTTTCCATCTGTGCAGTTATTGGATTCATGGTTTCTACCCCCGGCTACAAGGGTCACGGTGTCAGTGAGTAATCCTGCCTTTCTCTGCTATCTTTGATGTGACACACACAATAATACAAAAATATATCCCTCCATGCCAACATTTCCCGGTTCTGCTCCTCGTGTTTTTCTTTGTCTCCGTGAGAAATGTGGCATTTGAGATGCTGTCATGTTTCCAGCCGAGGCCCACACTCTGTTTATTTATTGGAGCTTATGGCAGCCTCTCTGAATCAACACGTAGGAGGGTGACGGCTGCATGCACTCCAAAAAATCATCTCATTTGATTTCCCTTTCAGAAGCTGCACTGATCATTAGCTGCAGCAAGCGTGCAGAAAAGATCTGCTTTAATCCAGCCGCCTGATACTGCGTTCCTCTGCAAACACAATGTGAAATGCAGAGGCACGAAAGGTATTTTTTTCTCAAGTAAAAGTAGTAATACTGCAGCGTACAGAAAGCTCTGCTCCACGTGGCACTCGCTGAATTCAAAATGTTCAGTAAAAGTACTTAATATGCAGAATGGCGTAGTTAAGAATAACATATTGTATCACTGGATTGTAATTATTGATGGTTTTTCAGTGTGTGTGTGTGTGTGTGTGTGTGTGTGTGTGTGTGTGTGTGTGTGTGTGTGTGTGTGTGTGTGTGTGTGTGTGTGTGTGTGTGTGTGTGTGTGTGTAGGTGTGTCGTGTATGTGTGTGTGTGTACCAGAGTCCTGATTTTCAAGACCTGCACCTGCCCGCACCCGTGACGTGCAATACCGAACCCGCACATATTGACAATTAGTTCCGCAAACCGACCCGAACCCGCATATCCTATGAGCAGTGAGAACAATTATTAACACACAGTTGCATATGTGTCTCAAAAAGTGTGGGATGTTAGTTATTTCCTCCATCTAGGATGAAACCAAAAGCCTCCCAGACGTTGGATTTCGCTCTTGAGGAAGTGTTATTGAAAATGCTGTATCCTCCGCTAGAGCTTCACCTCAGCCATTTCGAATGTGGCGCTCAGCAGCAGATTGATGCGCTGCAGAGGCTACGCGGTCCCGCGGGGGAGAGGTCTGAGGATTTAACCATTAAATTAAATTAAATTATTAGTTTAATATATTCATTATGCAACACCCGCGACCCGACCCGCATCTTCTTTGTTTTACCCAGAACCGAACACGGAAAAAAAAGTTTGAAAAATACCACCCATCGGGTCGGGTACCAGGACTCTGGTGTGTGCGTGTTAAACTGTATTTCACCTCCTTTAGTCATGACTCATGAATGGAAAACAGATGGAAATATGCGAGTCAAATAAGTAACACTACATTTTAAAATTCATTTAAACGTCTTATGTTTATATAAATATTTTGATTATATTTGATCATTTTTTCGCATGCAGGTTCTAGAGGTTTGGAATATGTTGTAAATGTATTATCGAGGTTTCTTTAATTTCTCCCATTAACTGTTTCTTGGGGACTGTTTACTTGTCCTATGTGATTCCTCCTCCTCCTCCTCCTCCTCCTCCTCCTCCTCCTCCTCCTCTTCCTCCTCCTTCCTCCTCCTCCTCCTCCTCTTCCTCCTCCTCTTCCTCCTCCTCCAATTGTTTACCGATGAAACGCAACCCTTCATCCCGCTGCAGGAGCACTTTTCTGCTTTATTGAAATGCAACTCAGATTGATGAGGAGAAAAGTGAAGATGATTTTCCAAAACCCAGCGGCCGGCTCTTTTTCAGCTCGACACCTTGTTCTCTCCTCGCTCTGCTTTTAAAGGAGAGCTCGTCACATCCATTACTCAATCTGCTCAATGGAGTGAAGCCCATTTACCAGTTGACTCATTTAAGACGGATCATTTACCCTTTCATCATCGCTGACAATGCCACTGATGTAACCGAGGGACTGTTTTAAGGTGGTATATATCATAATGTGTTGCTTTTTTTCTCTACTGTAGGGGAATGAAAAAGTCTCCCGATTAGAGTCGTATGAGACTCATAAAACTCAATGCGGTTATATTGTTGAGAGAACGCCCATTAGGTTGTTCATGCTACATGGAACATGTGAAAACAGAAAGGATCCCTGTGGGAATTTGATAAGGCTTTCTGTCAGCCTAATGGAAATTAATTAAGGAGGCGTTGATATGATTATATGAGCAGGATGTGTGACGGGGATATTTAAATCATATAGGGAGTTCAATCCAGGTTAACATCGGATGCATTCTTTTTGTAGAGTAAATGAGCATCTCCCTGGTTCCCACGTTAATAATACTAACATGGTTTGTTTAGCAAGACACCACTTTATGATTTCTGAAGTAAAAAGCTAGTGCTGGGCTATAAAGGAACTACAGCACGGTCACATGACTTCACGTCACCACCGCTAAGCTAAAGGTGGGCTAATGTTGGGCTATAAAGGAACTACAGCACGGTCACATGACTTCACGTCACCACCGCTAAGCTAAAGGGGGCTAATGTTGGGCTATAAATGAACTACAGCACGGTCACATGACTTCACGTCACCACCGCTAAGCTAAAGGTGGCTAATGTTGGGCTATAAAGGAACTACAGCACGGTCACATGACTTCACGTCACCACCGCTAAGCTAAAGGGGGCTAATGTTGGGCTATAAAGGAACTACAGCACGGTCACATGACTTCAAGTCACCACCGCTAAGCTAAAGGTGGCTAATGTTGGGCTATAAAGGAACTACAGCACGGTCACATGACTTCACGTCACCACCGCTAAGCTAAAGGTGGCTAATGTTGGGCTTTGAAGGAACTACAGCACGGTCACATGACTTCACGTCACCACCGCTAAGCTAAAGGGGGCTAATGTTGGGCTATAAAGGAACTACAGCACGGTCACATGACTTCACGTCACCACCGCTAAGCTAAAGGTGGCTAATGTTGGGCTATAAAGGAACTACAGCACGGTCACATGACTTCACGTCACCACCGCTAAGCTAAAGGTGGCTAATGTTGGGCTATAAAGGAACTACAGCACGGTCACATGATTTCACGTCACCACCGCTAAGCTAAAGGTGGCTAATGTTGGGCTATAAAGGAACTACGGCACGGTCACATGACTTCACGTCACCACCGCTAAGCTAAAGGTGGCTAATGTTGGGCTATAAAGGAACTACAGCAAGGTCACATGACTTCTCGTCACCACCGCTAAGCTAAAGGCGGCTAATGTTGCGCTATAAAGGAACTACAGCACGGTCACATGACTTCACGTCACCACCGCTAAGCTAAAGGTGGCTAATGTTGGGCGTGATGACGTTTGGTCGTCTCATTTAGACACTTTTTAGCAACCACCATTTTTTTAATTCACCAGTGGAGTATTTACTGATGTATCTTATCACGCAGAACAAAACAAGAAAATCTCTGCAGCTCGATAGGAATCATTCAAAAATACATTGACTTCAACACGAGGCAACAGGAAGTGGTGAACTGCTGACTCATTTCGGGATTTCAGGACTCATTCCTACACCACATTAAAGCATTATTATTATTATTTCAAAATGTATTGTAACGCTGTAATCCTGCTAGTAATCTCTATTTTATTTTGAATGTAACCATAATCCGTTTTTTAATGTAATTGTAATCGAATACCGTTAAAAAAAAAAAAATGGTATTTTGACTACCTAATCTCATCACATGTAACAGTAGCCTGGTTACACATCCAGATATCGCTGGGTTACTGAACAGCCTCTCACCTGTCTGTTGCGTTCATCAGTGATCCTCTGGATCTGGATCTTTTTCCTCCCCATGGTTCTGGCAGTGTGTCGAGGTCAGAGGTCACGGATGGCTGTCGCTGAATTTCCTTCCTCAGGTCGTCCTCTCAGTGCACGCTGGTGTTAGCAGCCCGGCAGGGAGGCTGTGACCCAGTAGATTTAGAAATAAAAAATAAAAAAACAGGGAGGAGGAGGAGAGGAAGTCGGGGTTCGGTGTGCGGCGCCTTCTTCAGATCATGTTCCTGATTCCAGAGCCAGGTCATCCACACTCAGGTTGATCTGGGATCCTCTGCCCTCCCCTTCACCTCAGCTGGGCAGATCCTGGAAAACAACACACAGACATTCATTAGTGCACAGAGAAAAGGGGGGAGTTTGCACACTGTGACCCACTTTAGCTGCTGGATTCAAGATGCAAGGCTTATTATCATGTGTATATTAGCTACAGTGTAGATATGACAGTGAACATCTTAGGTCACAGGCTCCTCCAGCAGTGCAACACAAACAAGATACAATTGTGCAAATAAAATAGAATAGAAATAGTGCAAGAAGAGTCTATATACAAGTAATTGGAATATGACTACGGTTTGCAACGACCCCTCATACACAACGACAGAAATTCAAAGGTGTTATTGTCATGTGCACGAAGCTACAGTGTAGAAATGGGAATACAATTCTTCTGACCTGAGCTCCTCCAACAATGCAACATATATAATAAAATACAAAAATACAAAATAAAAAACTAGTGCAAAAAGTCTATATACATGTAAATAGAATGTGATATGTACAAGAACAGAATATAAAATAAAATAATGTAAATTAAAGGTCACTTTATGATGTCATAACGATGTTTTGGCTTGAGTAACCATTAGCCAATCAGCAACCAAGGTAACCCCCCCCCCCCTTATCACCTGAATCTCCTCCTAGAGCACCATTGAGCTCTTTGTAACCAAATGTCTCTCAGAGGGGCGTGGGGAGGGGCTCCTTATTTTCATCTAAAGTAACAGACAGAGAATCAGCACTTTGGAAACAGGGCTGAAACAGAGGGGATTATGGGTAATGCTGCAATGATCTGTTTGGTGTTTCAGACAAACACTTCATATAAATAAGCATATTGCAAGATGACAAACAGGAATGTCTGTGTAGTTGTGTGTGTGTGTGTGTGTGCGTGTGTGTGTGTGTGTGTGTGTGTGTGGTGTGTGTGTGTGTGTGTGTGTGTGTGTGTGTGTGTGTGTGTGTGTGTGTGTGTGTGTGGTCTACTAGGGGCTGTGGTGGTGTGGTGGTGGGAGTTATGGAGGGTGGGGGGTGTTTGTAGGGCTACATGCAGAGCAGGAGGCCCTCGGGGGGGGGGGGGCTGTGTCAGCTTCATTAGAGGCATCAGCGCCACATCACTGATCCGCTGGTCGCCCGCGGCCCCCGGCTGCCCTGGACTGACACTACCAATGTGTTTCCCTCCCGATGGAAAGCAGAGCAGCGAGGAGAAACCGTGAACGCCACATATTTAAAAAAACGCCATGTGGCTCATTTATGACCAGAGATGGCAAAAGTACACAAAACCACCAGACTCAGAGACGGTTTCATCCCACAGACTGTGTAACACCTGAACGTTTGAAAGAACCTCCATAACATTCATCTGTTTGCAACTCATATGTATCAATATTCCAATTACTTGTATATAGACTCTTCTTGCACTATATCTATTGTATTGTATTGGTATTTACTTGCCCCGGACTGACACTCTGAATGTGTTTCCCCCCCGATAATTAGTCGGAGACTGTTAACGCCACATATTTTCCATCATAAACGCGGCTAATTTATGACAGGAAACAAGTTTCACTCTGCGATCTGTGTCAATAAAATAACGCACTAATGGACAATATTGCACCAATGCACATTCTCAAAATATTGAAGTGACTGTTATGTTGTATATACTGATTGTTGTGCTTTTATTTAAGTCTCTGTCTGTACACACAAACTGGAAGATTGACATTAAAGTTGACTTTGACTAAAAGCCAAGACGTTGAAGCAGAAATGTGTAGTGGCCAAACGGCAGTACGTGTCAGTCCGCGACTTCAATGGCCCCAAATCTTTTTTCCCCATTGAGTCAAATGTATTTTTGAAGGTCTTGATTAGTGTTTCTCTTCAGTGATCGTGATGTTCTGGTACATGTTTGTTTTCCTTAATATCTGTCAATGTTTGACGTTGCAAATGGAGCTGCTGTTATTCAAGAAAAATATAAGACTTGATCTGACAGGAAAGTATTATTGTATCGCATCGTATAATCTGTGACTCAGTGATCTGTGTGATAAAAGCAGGGCAGTACGACCGTTGACACTGGGATGAACATTACTCTACATTACGCTCCTTACACACACATTCACACACACAGTCACACACTATTGCCACATAAACACAACCAATGCAAACCAACAAAACACCTGATCTTGCGTTATTAATGTCAAGTAGTGAAACTAAAATTACCATCCATTCAACCATCATTGAGCCTAACATGAAATTAACGATCAAACAATTATTCAAGATTTAATAAATCACTTCTGCTCCAAATGAATAATAATTCATTATATCGTTACGCTCTTGTATTAAAAGTCCTTAAATTATATCCATATATATATATATGTATATCCAGCAATTATGGACGTTCAATTACAAGAAAATAGGGTCTTTTTTAGGGTATAAAAAATGAACTTCACAGCAAAGGAAGAATTTGACTTTAACTCTCAAAAAGCACATTTTCGTTATTTTTGTATTTTGATTTGAGAGCTGGTTGATGTCGCCAGGGAAAAGAAAGTTTGGGGCTCTCTGCTGGAACTGCTACCCCCGCGACCCGACCACGGATAAGCGGGAGAAGATGGATGGATGGATGGATGACTCTCAAGTCAAGCATGTATGAGTCGGGAAGATCTCTCCGATTAAACTCGGCATACAAGCTGATTTGGTGTCCACTGATAACATTAGTATAATATAAATACTGAACACTGACCTAATTGTATGTAACACGGAGAAAATACAAAGAGTGTAAAAAGCCGTGTCTAATTCAGCCGTGTATCTAATTAACCATGAAATAAAGGGTGGTCTGCGATACTCTACAATGCATGATCAGAAACACAGGATTGGCACTTCATACATTTCAAATGTCAAAAAGGGAAAAGTGGAGAGAGAAAAGCGTGTTTCTGCAAATTCATGCAGACTCATGAATGAATGAGGAGGCAGCAGCAGACCAGGAATGGCAACAGAAGCGAGGACCGTTTTAGGCCCCGTTTCCTACTATTTGCGGTTCGGCTTTTAAAAATAGCGCGCTATATATATATACACATACAGACTGTGTGTACACCCACTGCGCAGCGTGCACACGTCACATGACAGTGGGAGAAAAAAGTGGTAGCAGTGTGCAGAGCTGAAGCCTCTGGAGACAGACACAACACAGGCTCTCCAGCATTGTTTGCATTCCCTGTACCTGCAGAAGAAGAAGATAAACGCCCTCTACTCACATCCATTCTTCTGAAACAAAGAATGTGAAATTGTCCGTCATGAGACTGACATTCCCTTTGTGCAGCTGTGGGCGCCGCACAGCACGCTCGTTTAGAGAGGATGGAAAGGGCTTGCTTTGGAGATGAGTTGCTTATGAATTATGGAAGACCGTTGAGAGCCTGGTTTCCACTTGGAAAGTCTAGCTGCAGGAACTGAATGTACAAAGCATTGGCAAACATATTTCTGATATCAGCTTCCAGCTCCTACAGCACAATCATTTTCAAAAAAATAAAAAATCCTCTGCTTCTCTTCATCGTCATGTCTTTCAATTCTGACTGGCAGAGATGTAATAAGCGAGAGCAGGAAATCGTACAGTGGATCACCTCATTAGTGTACTTTTTGAAAAGAGTAGGTGTTACCAATACGTTTTAACATTGGTTCTTGTCATTCGGCAGAGTAAAGAGGTGTTGGTAACATCACTTCCTCTCTCGCAAGCCTTCGTTATCCTCTGAAAAGCCAGCGATGAAGTTCAAAGCAGCGCGCCGAGGGATTTGTCTTTAGGTTGTGGGCTGATCACACATGAAAAGGCGGCTTTATCTGCCGGTGGTCAAATCTCGACCTTTTACCCTTCATGCTGCGCGGGCTCGCTTCCCATGTCTGATGTCAGGCCGAATCTCTGCTCTCACACGGGAAGCAGGAGGCCTGGAGTGTGTCCCTGCCTCGCTGAGCAGCAGGGAGCGACAGGCGGGCTCTGGACAATGAAAAGATTAACGCTGATAATTAGGAATCTACAGCGGACCCGGATAAGAGCCCTGGGGAACGCCCAAAAAACGTTTTGCCGGCTTATTTCACAAGGGGCCAGTGACAAGCTCCTCTTCTGCAATATTCAGAAGAGTTGGACTCGGGGAATAAGGACATAAAAGCACATATTGGAGCAAAGAGCTTCTAAAGAATGTGCTCAGCTGCTACATTCATTACATTAGAAGAACAGATGCTGGAATATTACAGTCCCTGTGGATTAATTTAACTAACTAAATATCAGTGGTGCTTCTTCCTTGGATAAAACCTCCATGCAAATTGCATTGAAAAGAAAACCTTCAGCAAACTAGTCGGATAGTAGTGTCTGTTTTGAATTGCAATTGTTTTAAGAGTTGCTCAGATATTGTGATTTGTTTTAGTACAAGAATTTCAAACGTAAGACATCTTAACGCTGCATTTTGGGGTTTTCCCTCATGTTTTTGTGCATGTAAATGTTCTGCAAAGGCTACGAATACAGAGTTCCCAAAGTAGGGACCTTTAAATGTTATTAGATTGTGCTGTAAAAAAGATGAATCAAACGTTTGTATTAAAGATATGACAGCGTAAAACCTACAAAAACAGAATCTGAGAAACAAAAGAAAGCGTCTTAACTTAGCTTAAGAAAGGTATGAAAATTAAACAGATGTACTATCAGTATAGAAATGTGTCCACAAAGCTTCAGAGAAGGCACATCAGGTCATAGCCTCACATTTAGAATTTGTTTTGCATTGGATCATTATCCCTGACATCTGTTGCTACAACATCTCAAAGCCTCAGTGTTTTATTCCAACGATGTGGGTGGAAAACCACGAGCAGCGAGGGCAATATTATATCTTGAAATGTATTCATGAGGAGAGTCTTTGCATGTTCTTGTTTAGAAACAGAGTTGTTGCATCTGGAAGCTTCCCAGTACAGCTACAGTCTCCTATTGTTGGAGAATAAGAAGCTTCCGTTGGGCGATCAGGGGTTAAGTGACTTGCTAAAGGGCACGTCACGCAGATTTTCCCAGCAGAGACGAGGGGTTTTGTGAACTGGTGACCTTCCTCCTGACAACCTGCCTTGCTTTGCTGTCCTCAAGGCTAACACTGCCCCTTAATGATATATCACCACCTATGTTTCTGCCTAAAGCTGTGTGTGTGTGTGTGTGTGTGTGTGTGTGTGTGTGTGTGTGTGTGTGTGTGTGTGTGTGTGTGTGTGTGTGTGTGTGTGTGTGTGTGTGTGTGTGTGTGTGTGTGTGTGTGTGTGTGTGTGTGTGTGTGTGTGTGTGTGTGTGTGTGTGTGTGTGTGTGTGTGTGTGTGTGTCGAGGCTGCGGGGCTGTGACTGAGTCATGACACAGAAAACACAAATCAGAAAAAAACGCAGCGAGTAGAGACTTTGTGTTTGGGTTGGACGGCATTCTGTTGTTGGCTTTAATAAAAAGGAAATATGTGATGTAATGCGATGACGATGAGGCTGTCTGTGTGAGAGCAAAATAAGGCCTGACTGACAGTATAATAACTGGGTCAGAAGCAGGTGATAATTAGAGCAGAACTAAATCGGAAAGACTGGAATGAAATACATTTACACGGTTTATTTATACATTTCTTGCTGGTGTAGAGCAGGGGTTTTACATGTTTGACACTGTAGTCTTCTTCACACAGTATTGACACAATTGATCCCCTTAACTACCCAATATTTAGCCCAAAATTGCGCCATTAAATGTATGCCAAATGAGCTATTAGCACTTCTTGTTTGCTGTATTACAACAAGTATCATTGGATTGAAGAATACTTAAAAACATGAGGATTCTCAAGCACATCTGCAAATATGAGGAAGCCTCCTTTTTCTGTACCTTTTTCTATCATTTCTATCAGGTTTTAGGGATAGGAGTCATGACTCGAAGAAGGAGTATAAATAACGCCTTAACTCATTTTAAAACATTAGATTATCAGGCAAATATGAGCAGCGTCTTATTTATATAACTTTTCTATCATTTCTGTTTTTTAAGGGATATTTGCGTTCAGATTTCAATGAGTTATAACTCAAAGAAAGACTATGAATAACCTCTTCAAAAACCTGGCGTTCTCAGGCAGATCTGCAAATATGAAGAGTGCCTTTTTTCAAAAATTGTTTTGCAATCTTTTCTACAAGGTTTATGGACGTTTGGGTTCTAAGTTAAGACTCAAAGAAGGAGTATAAATAACCCCTCTATCATTCCTGGGGAGGAAAGTCTTGCAGTATCTTGTCTAGGGAACACAAATTCCCCCCAAAAAGTCATCATGCTAAAATCTTTTTCAGTGATTTCAGAGGAGCGTTATCAGTATGTTCATCTGTTTGCAACTTACAAATTATTTATCGAAGATATCATATTCCATTTACTTGTATATAGACTCTTCTTGCACTATTTCTATTGCATTTTATTTGTATTTACTTGCACTATTGTATCTGTTTTATTGATTTGCCCTGTTAGAGGAGTCTGTAACCTAAGATTTCCATTGACATATCTACACTGTAGCTATGTACACATGACAATTAAAGCCTTGAATACTTGAAACATAACTGAAGCATCGATATATTGGTCCGTCCTGAGTGTGTGTTATCTGTGAGTCTTCTTCTTGCATCTCCATTCTTTACTGGCCCGGCGTGTTAAGTGGCAGCAGAGCGGCCTGCAGCAGAAAGATAACAGTCAACGGTGGTGGGGGTTCTTGTTGGGGGCGGGGGTGAAAATGGCTGCTGGCGCCATGCCAAAGGACTGCTGAGATATGGCACCAACATCTGCCGGTAAAAACCACTGCAAACACCCCGACTGCAACGTCCACTGTCATCCAGAGTGGGATTATTACACCCTGAACGATTTAAACAGGCCCTAATACTATAATTACTCTGACAACAATCAACAAGTGGGACAATGTCCACATACCATGTTCCAAGTCTTTTTAAAATGTATTCCAAAAAGAACAAAGTGACTCAAGCAGCCGCCTCGATAAAAAGTTATGCACTGTTTTAAAGGGGGCATATTATGCTTTTTGGGGTTGTTCCTTCCCTATATTGTGTTATATAGGTATTTAGTGCATGTAAATGGTCTGCAAAGGCTAAAATCACTGTGTCTCTCCCACACTGTTGGCTACTTTTGGGGCATTATGGGTCTTGACTGCCATTGAAATGACTAATAAGTGTGTTTTTATTTCCCCAATCTACTGCCAATAAAGTTCACATATTTCAATTCATGTCATTGTTACTTTGAACTTGCATATTATAAACACTTATAAACAACAATTGAATAGACGCTGCCGCCACAACAGTTGATTCTAAAAATAAAACATGTTACTCTGAGGCATGCTGGGACATCAAAGTGTCCAACAGATATCAGAGGCTGAGAGTCATGAGACGTTTACAAATCATGTTGACTGTTGATGAAACGTATGAAGAAGAATGTTCATATGCAGGAGATCTGCGGAGGGCGTCAGGTTTCAGGAGGAGGGCGACCGGCCTCTGAAGGATCACACCAACATCAAAATGACTGATCCGTCCTTCAGTTTGAAGCTGAGGAGGATCAATATTTCACCAATAATCATTTATCACTCAGTGTTCACTCAGTCCGACCCTCACAGGACGGGGGAAACATGAGATGACAAATGATGCCGCCAGAGGATTAATGCAACTGTGGATCACATGAAGTGAAACCAGCAGGTGTTTGAGGTGGTGAGGCGAGTATAGTGTTCGCTAAATCTGACACCTTCGAGCAGAAGGGGCAGAAGACCAAGATCAAGCGATCAAGATCAACGCTTCTGAGACGCTGACATGTATAATCTTTTAACTTAAATATGCCATGTAGACATAAAAACAGTAGTTGTTTTATTAATTATTTGGTTTAAAGGACTACTTGTTAGTCATTCATATGGTATACAGTTTTGAATTTGTCCGGTTGACCAATCACAACACAGCCGGCCAGCTAACCAATCAGAGCAGACTGGGCTCTGGTTTCAGACAGAGGGTGAAAAGAGGTGCTGCAGCACAGGCAGTATGAGAACAATAAAGAGCTTTTTGAACATGAAAGCATGGAGAGGACTCTTTAAAGTAGAGACACTACATACTGATATACACCTGAACATCAGCAGGAGAGGACTCTTTAAAGTAGAGACACTACATACTGATATACACCTGAACATCAGCAGGTGAGGACTCTTTAAAGTAGAGACACTACATACTGATATACACCTGAACATCAGCAGGAGAGGACTCTTTAAAGTAGAGACACTACATACTGATATACACCTGAACATCAGCAGGAGAGGACTCTTTAAAGTAGAGACACTACATACTGATATACACCTGACATCAGCAGGAGAGGACTCTTTAAAGTAGAGACACTACAATACTGATATACACCTGAACATCAGCAGGAGAGGACTCTTTAAAGTAGAGACACTAACATACTGATATACACCTGAACATCAGCAGGAGAGGACTCTTTAAAGTAGAGACACTACATACTGATATACACCTGAACATCAGCAGGAGAGGACTCTTTAAAGTAGAGACACTACATACTGATATACACCTGAACATCAGCAGGAGAGGACTCTTTAAAGGTAGAGACACTACATACTGATATACACCTGAACATCAGCAGGGAGAGGACTCTTTAAAGTAGAGACACTACATACTGATATACACCTGAACATCAGCAGGAGATGACTCTTTAAAGTAGAGACACTACATACTGATATACACCTGAACATCAGCAGGAGAGGACTCTTTAAAGTAGAGACACTACATACTGATATACACCTGAACATCAGCAGGAGAGGACTCTTTAAAGTAGAGACACTACATACTGATATACACCTGAACATCAGCAGGAGAGGACTCTTTAAAGTAGAGACACTACATACTGATATACACCTGAACATCAGCAGGAGAGGACTCTTTAAAGTAGAGACACTACATACTGATATACACCTGAACATCAGCAGGAGAGGACTCTTTAAAGTAGAGACACTACATACTGATATACACCTGAACATCAGCAGGAGAGGACTCTTTAAAGTAGAGACACTACATACTGATATACACCTGAACATCAGCAGGAGAGGACTCTTTAAAGTAGAGACACTACATACTGATATACACCTGAACATCAGCAGGAGAGGACTCTTTAAAGTAGAGACACTACATACTGATATACACCTGAACATCAGCAGGAGAGGACTCTTTAAAGTAGAGACACTACATACTGATATACACCTGAACATCAGCAGGAGAGGAACTCTTAAAGTAGAGACACTACATACTGATATACACCTGAACATCAGCAGGAGAGGACTCTTTAAAGTAGAGACACTACATACTGATATACACCTGAACATCAGCAGGAGAGGACTCTTTAAGTAGAGACACTACATACTGATATACACCTGAACATCAGCAGGAGAGGACTCTTTAAAGTAGAGACACTACATACTGATATACACCTGAACATCAGCAGGAGAGGACTCTTTAAAGTAGAGACACTACATACTGATATACACCTGAACATCAGCAGGAGAGGACTCTTTAAAGTAGAGACACTACATACTGATATACACCTGAACATCAGCAGGAGAGGACTCTTTAAAGTAGAGACACTACATACTGATATACACCTGAACATCAGCAGGAGAGGACTCTTTAAAGTAGAGACACTACATACTGATATACACCTGAACATCAGCAGGAGAGGACTCTTTAAAGTAGAGACACTACATACTGATATACACCTGAACATCAGCAGGAGAGGACTCTTTAAAGTAGAGACACTACATACTGATATACACCTGAACATCAGCAGGAGAGGACTCTTAAAGTAGAGACACTACATACTTGATATACACGTAGAATCACTACATACTGATACACCTGAACATCAGAGGAGAGGACTCTTAACCCCAGTAGGAGACCCACTACATTACTGATATACACCTGAATCATCAGCAGGAGATGGATCTTTAAAGTAGAGACACTACATGCTGATATACACTCTGAACATCAGCCAGGAGAGGACTCTTAAAGTAGAAGAGACCACTACATACTGATACAACACCTGAACATCAGCAGGAGAGGACCTTTAAAGTAGAGACACACATACTGAATACACCTGAACATCAGCAGGAGAGGACTCTTTAAAAGTAGAGGACACTACATACTTGATATACCACCTGAAACATCAGCAGGAGGGAGGACTCCCTTTAAAGTAGAGGAACACTACATTACTGATAACACATGAACATTAAGCAGGAGAGCACTCTTTAAAGTAGAGACACTACATACGGACTAGACACCTGAACATCAGCAGGAGAGGACTCTTTAAATTAGGGGTTTGACACTACATACTGATATACACCTTCGAACATCAGCGATAGAGGACTCTTGAAATTAGAGACACTACATACTGATATAACACCTGAACAATCTGCAGGAGAGGACTCTTTAAAGTAGAGACACTACATACTGATATACACCTGAACATCAGCAGGAGAGGACTCTTTAAAGTAGAGACACTACATACTGATATACACCTGAACATACATCACTTTAAGCCGTCTATAGGTTCATCATGAAGGCATTAATGCCAAAGTTCATGCGCAGTTCAGCAGCATCAAAGGGCAGTGCAAGTATGAATCAGCTTTTAAGGTGGAGACGAGAGGGGGTTTCATTCCTCATATGGGGCAAACCACCAATGGGGGTGGGGGAGTTGGTGGGGGGGTTATTGGCGTCTTATCAAGCCTCTGAATTCCCTCATCGGTCTCAGCGAGGCTCGGTTTGCAGCCCAACCTTGAGGATGTTCTGCCAGCAACCGCCTGATATTTACAGCCTGTTGCTGCATGTTCCAGGGCAACCATTTGACACGCAAGCACGCTACACTTCAGTTACCCAGCATGCATCTCGACTATATCAACAAAACCCTATGGCTGATATTGTGGCAGAATCATCCGCAGTTTCATTCCACAGGCCATAAGTACGTTTTTGTGTTTCTCTTATTCGATACAGTTATGATTGGCTGTGAATAAGAACATATGACTATTTCTATGTATTTATTTATTTTGAGAAAGGGGCAGGTAATATAAGATTGTGTTTCTTGTCCCCTGCTCCTTTTCGGGTACGGTGTGTTTATAGAAATAATAAATAACTGTTATACATTAAGTTGTGCATACCATGAACGGAATACAAATGAAATGAAATGACACGATTTAACACCTGAACTTTTGAAAGACCATCCATAACATTCATCTGTCACACATTATGTATCTAATATATCAGATTCCAACTACTTGTATAGACTCTCCTATTTGATCTGTTTTATTGTGTTGCTCTGTTGGAGGACCTAAGATGTTCATTGACATATCTACACTGTAGCTATGTGCACATGACAATAAAAGCCTTGAATCTTGAATCATCAGCAGGTGGAGTGAAAGGGGGGGCTGTGACAAATAGTGGAGGAGGGGAAGGAGCTGCTGGCTGTACATCTGAAGCTTGTGGCTGTGCGATGCCAACCCTGGCAGTGGAACATGATCTCTCCCCTCCTCCCTTTCTCCTCCTCCTCTTAACCAATCATGGGTGAGTCTTTGGAGAGGTGGGGGGCTGATGCAGTGCAAGGACAGCACTTCTAAGGTGGTGGTTTTTAGGGGGGGAGGGGAGGAGATATACGCTCGTGAATCACACCCACGCTGCCGGGCCGCTGTCAATACTGCAGTCTACAGGAGCACGTACACACGCACACGTACACAACACAACAACACA